>NC_067477.1:37251345-37523845 GCF_947179515.1 Apodemus sylvaticus
AGCTGGGCAGTGGTGGCACACGCCTGTAGTCCCAGCACTCTGGGAGGCAGAGGCAGGCGGATTTCTGAGTTCGAGGCCAGCCTGGTCTACAGAGTGAGTTCCAGGACAGCCAGGGCTACACAGAGAAACCCTGTCTCGAAAAAAAAATCAAAAAAAAAAGTATACACACACATACATGCACTTGCACACACATGTGCATTTATACACAAAAGTAGCAAACACTTGGACACATTTTTTTTTCAAGACAGGGTTTCTCTGTGTAGCCCTGACTGTATGAAACTCACTCTGTAGACCAGGGTGGCCTCAAACTCAGAAATCCACCTGCGTCTACCTCCCAAGTGCTGGGATTAAAGGCATGTGCCACCACTGCCCCAGCACTTGGACACATTATAAAATTTCAACCAAGTTAGAGTAAAGGCTTAAAAGTTTCCCTCCACTCCTCAGTTCCTCTTGGTCTGCTGGTAAATTTCTGGGGGGCAGTTGGGTAAAAAGTATGAAAGTTTAATAGATATTTAGTTTTTGATACAGTATTACTACTTCTAGAAATGTATCAAAATTAGTAAATAGAGCCAGGTGTGGTAGCACAGGACTGTAATCCCAGCACTTGGGAGGCAGAGGCAGGTGGATTTCTGAGTTCGAGGCCAGACTGGTCTACAGAGCGAGTTCCAGGACAGCCAGGGCTATACAGAGAAACCCTGTCTTGAAAAACAAAACAAAACAAAAAAAAACCCCAAACAAACAAAAAAACCTAGTAAATAGAGGGACCAGAGCATGCTCAGCACTTAAGAGCACTTGAGATCTAGGTTTGGTTTCCAACACACATAGCAGCTCACGTCTGTAACAGCAGTTCCACGGGATCTACTGGCCTCTTCTGACCAGGCACCAGGCATATATATAGTGCACAAAACAAACAAACAAACAAACAAATCCACTCAGGCCCAAAAAATAAAATAAATCAATCTAAAAATAAAAACGATTTGAAGGTGAGCACGGTGGCTCAGGACTTTAATCCCATTACTTGGGAGGCCATCCAGGACTGCATAGTAAGGCACTGTCTCAAACAAACACACACGTGAAGTTCTCAACCATACATGTGTGAATGCTAAGGCTTGTATTGTTCATAATAGGATAGTTAACACTTCCGTGTAATCAGTATGGGTTGGGAGCTGTTCTAAAACAAGCCAGTGTTAGGTCACAGAATCCTGAAAAACTTCTCAGAAGTTAGGGTTTTCCCCAGCAGACAAATGGGAAAGTTGTAAGTTCTCACAGCTAGTGAAATGGCTTGGAGGGCATCAATGCTTACACTGTACTGAGACCAAAATGCACATTGTACTTCAATGCTAGCAAAAGGCAGGAAGGAGTTTAGCTACAAAGAGAGAGCTGTTTTGTTTTATTTTCAAGACAGAGTCTCCTTATGTAGTCCTAGCTGTCCTAAAACTCACGAAGTAGACCAGGCTGTCCTTGAACTCACAAAGATTCACCTGCTATAAAGGTATGGGCCACTACGTGTGACTAAGAGAGAACTTTACCTTATAATATTTATTATCATATATAATAGCTATAATTACTGTCATCTTTCATGGGCATGAAAGAAAAAATGGGAGACTACAGAATTTATCTGTAATAATATTTTAATTTTCAAAATGACACTATTATAAGAAATTATGTAAAATTCTATGCACACAGGGAAAGAAATTTGGGTGAAAGCAATGCACACCACAATGGTCACGGCGATTCTCTGAGAGAAGACATTAGAGGGCTTTTGTTTTCTTCCTAATACATTTCTGTGTTTGGGAAGTAAGCTGATCCCCTGTTGTTCTCCTGATCTCAGGAGAGCAATGGAGCCGTTTCTGAGTCTGTGACTATTACAGCGCTGCCCATGTCACTGCATATGGGAGCACTGCCAGTGAACTTTCAAAGATCATCAGTGCTTTGTCCATGCTCAGCCAGACAGAGGCTCAGGGCAGTGTGCCGACCTCTGCACAGAGGCCCCTGCTTTCTCAGTATGCAGAGCTCTTCTGTTTCCATGACCGTCCTGCAAACGTGGCTGTAAACATGTCTAGACATCTGACCATGTGGAGTCTAAGCGGAGTTTCAGTTTTCAGTCTCAAAGTATTTCTGTTCCTTGTTGCCTCATTAACAAACTCGAGCCTTGGGCACTCACTGCCAAGCCCGATGATCGAAAAAGAGATCTGGCAAAAGGCCATGTATATGTATGCATGTGTGTGTATATGTGTGCATGTGTGTATGTGTGTATGTGTGTATATATGTATGCATATGTGTGTGCATGTGTGTGTATGTGTGCATGTGTGTATGTGTGTGTATGTGTGTATGTGTGTGTATATGTGTACATGTGTGTATGTGTGTGTATGTGTGTATGTGTGTATATATGTGCATGTGTGTATGTGTGTATGTGTGTATGTGTGTATATATGTGCATGTGTGTGTATGTGTGCATGTGTGTATGTGTGTGTATATGTGTATATATGTGTGCATGTGTATGTGTGTATATGTGTGCATGTGTGTGTATGTGTGTGTACTCAGTGGATCCATCTACTTGTCTTCATCTTTCTGCTAATTTTCCAAGTCATCTATTTTCAAATTTTTTAATTAAACATTTCTTTAGAGACAGAGTTTCACATATAGGCCTGGGCTAGCCTGGTACTCATTATGTAGACCAGGATGGCCTGCCTCTGCCTCCCACATGTTGAGACTAAAGGCTTGCTTTGTTCATCACAGGGTTCTGGGGTAGATGCTTAAGGGAACTGAAATAAAGGACAGCAATCCTTTGGGTTGCTGAGGGACTGGTTCCAAACACGCCAACCCCAGCTGTCAGATTACATACAATGCCTAGAACAATATGAACACCTCGTGGAGAGTTGTTAAACTGTACTGTTTAGGGAATAATGAAAAGAAAAAACTTTACATGTTCAATATAAATTCAGTTTGTCTTGAGCTAGAGTCTCTTGTAGTCCAGACTGCATTCAGACTCACTAAGTACCTGAGGATAGACTCTAGCTCCTTAGCTTCCTGCCTCGATGTCCCCAAGTACCAAGATTGCCAGTGTGACTCTCTTCTCCTGGCCTTGGATGCTTTTTAAATTTTTATTATTTCTAATTGGCAATTGGGTGTGTATGCACACAAGTGCGTGTGTATGCATATGAGACCAGGTTTGTGGTTACATCCTCATGACTGCAGGTTCCCACGGAGGCCAGAGCCATTAAATCTTTGGAGCTGACATTATAGGTGTTTGTGAGCCAGCTGATATGGCTGCTGGGAACAAAACTCAGGTCCTCTGCAAGAGCAGGGCTCTCAACGCCTAAGTTATCTCCTCAGGCCCTGTCAGACACCTTCTCAAAAGGACGATTTCAATCCAGGTGATTGAATCTATGGATGTGGAGCATGAGGATTTGCAGAGCCACACTGAGAAGATGAAGAGACTGATTACCCAGCATCCATTTGATGAAAACTGGCGATCAGGCTCTCCTGGAGGTGCAAAGAGGGAGCTCGAAACCTATATGGAAGAGAGTTGATGTTTTTAGAGACACAATTTGTGTTGTAAGTTTCTAAAAGGCCAGGGGAAAGAGTAGGAGCAGAAGGACCAATTCACCCAAAGACAAGGAAAGTGATGGCTATGACTGCTCAAGAGCAGAGGCCGGCACCCTGGAGCCACATTCACAGGAAGCTGAGACAGCTGACAGTCGGTGGGAAGCCAGGGATGCTTTGACTCCATGGACAGACATAACACACCCACGTTTTAGAAAATTAATGCCAGCCGTGCAGTGGTGGCGCACGCCTGTAATCCCAGCACTCTGGGAGGCAGAGGCAGAGGGATTTCTGAGTTCGAGGCTAGCCTGGTCTACAGAGTGAGTTCCAGGACAGCCAGGGCTACACAGAGAAACCCTGTCTTGAAAAACCAAATCCAAAAAGAAAGAAAGAAAGAAAAGAAAAGAAAGAAAGAAAAGAACAAAAAGAAAATTAATGCCATGGTTAACATCACCGAGAAAGCAGCATCAACCACAAGGGAACTTACAGCACACACCTGACCACATGACACCCTCCCATGTGCTGCGAGGGTAAGCTAAGCCATTCTCTTCACATATGAAAGAGAGCTCACCTCCTTACTGCCCAAGAAGGTGACTCTAGTCAGTATTCATACATTTAAATTAAAAATTATTATTATTATTATTATTTTGGTTTTTCAAGACAGGATATCTCTGTGTAGCCCTGGCTGTCCTGGAACTCACTCTGTAGACCAGATTAGCCTTGAGCTCAGAAATCTGCCTGCCTCTGTCTCCCCAGTGCTGGGATCAAAGGTGTGCGCCACCCCGCCCGGCCAGAGTTCACTTCTTCATAGCTTTATCAGGCAGGCTCTCAACTGCCACTGCCTGTAACTCTAGCTCCAGGAGCTCAAAAGCCCTCTCCTGACTTGTGAATGCACACATGTGCATGCACACAGACTAGCACACACCTTCACACACACACACACATATACACACACTCATGCACACACTCATGTGCACATATACACATTCATACATACTCATGCATACACACTCACACACACACTCACATTCACACACACATATACTCACAACACACTCATGCACACACTCATGTGCATACACACATTCATACATACTCATGCATACACACACTCACACACATACTCACACACATTCACACACACATATACTCACACACACACACACTCATGCACACACTCATGTGTACATGCACATTCATACATACTCATGCATACACACACATACTCACACACATTCACACACACATATACTCACACACATTCACACACACATATACTCACACACACACACTCATATGAACATACACACATTCATACATACTCATGCATACATACACTCACACACACACACACACTCACATATACTCACACACGCACAAGTACATATGCACTTGTGCATAAATGTAACATGTGCACACACATAACTAGAAAGAAGGTAAACATTTAAAATTTTTCATATATATATTATAATATTCATGGTCAAATTGTCAAATTATCACAAGTTAAGGAACTTTTCTCTCTTCAACAAGGGCAAACATTTATTATTACAATTGTAACAATAATGAAGTTTTCAGTCTGTCTTAGTTTTTCAAGTCATCTATTTTTATTATATTTATTTTGTTGGCTGGGCGGTGGTGGCGCACGCCTGTAATCCCAGCACTCTGGGAGGCAGAGGCAGGAGGATTTCTGAGTTCAAGGCCAACCTGGTCTACTGAGTAAGTTCCAGGACAGCCAGAGCTACACAGAAAAACCCTGTCTCGAAAAAAACTATATTATATATATATATATTTTTTTCTGAGACAGGGTTTCTCTGTGTAGCCCTGGCTGCTCTAGTACTTGCTCTGTAGACCAGGCTAGCTTCAAACTCATAGAGATCTGCCAGCCTCTGCCTCTTAAGTGCTGGAATCAAAGGTGCGCACAACCACACCTGGCTATTTTTAATTTTTTTTTTTTTTGGTTTTTTTTTGGATTTTTTTTTTTTTTTTGAGGCAGGGTTTCTCTATATAGCCCTGACTGTCCTGGAACTCACTCTGTAGACCAGGCTGGCCTCGAACTCAGAAATCCGCCTGCCTCTGCCTCCCAGGGTGCTGGGATTACAGGTATGTGCCACCACTGCCCGGCTATTTTTAATTTTTTTTATTAGGGCTGGAGAGATGGCTCAGTGGTTAAGAGCAATCACTGCTCTTCCAGAGGTCCTGAGTTCAATTTTCAGCAACCATATAGTGGCTCAGAACCATCTATACCCTCTTCTGGTATGTCTGAAGACAGTGACAGTGTACTCACATACCTAAATAAATCTTTAATTTTGTTTTAATTAAAAATATTTTTGAGCCGGGCGGTGGTGGCGCACGCCTGTAATATATAATATATATATTATATATATATATTATATATATATATATATATATATATATATATATATATTTTTTTTTTTTTTTTTTTTTTGAGGGCTGAAGAGATGGCTCAGAGATTAAGAGCGCTGACTGCTCTTCTGAAGGTCTTGAGTTCAGGCCCCAGCAACCACATGGTGGCTCACAACCACCATGATGAGATCTCTGACGCCCTCTTCTGGTGTGACTGAAGACAGCTACAGTGTACTTACCTATAATAATAAATACATCTTAAAAAAAATATTTTTGAGACAGGGTCTCACTGTGTAGCCCCTGGATAACTCACTACATAGTGGGACTAAAGGCTTGAGCTATCATACCTGGCTATTTAATAATTTACGAATGTCTTATTCAAAATGAAAATCCCCTAATTAATCTGACCCACGAGCCCAGCTTTCTCTCAGTGGTATATTTCCCCACGATGCCACTGCCCTCTGCTCCTTTGCAGAGCATGGGGAACTTGAGTGTCTCTGCCAGTCTTCCGGAAGCCTGGGGTGGCGGCTGAAGCCAGGGGCAGATATCACTGGCAGCCTGCAAACAACAGAAGAGCCCGCCTCAGGGGAATAGGAGGCAGAAATAAGGCAGCTCTCCACTGTCGACAGTGTGTGTGTGTGTGTGTGTGTGTGTGTGTGTTTGTGTGCGCATGCGCGCTTGTGTTTATCCAACTCGGACCTCACTGATTCAGCTAAACTGGCTGGCCAGCCAGGCCCTCCAAATCCTCCTGTCTCTGCCTCCCCATTGGTGGGATTACAGGTCCACAGCACCAAACCTGGGTTTGATGCGGGGGCTGGGAGCCCTCATGCTCGTGTGCGGAGTACTTTGCTGCTCACACCTCTTCAGCTCCTTCAGCCAGTATTTGGTTCAAGAGGGGCAAACAAAGGTGGAAATCTGTAGAAGGGAAATCCATTTATCTCCTGTAGAAAATGGTGATTCCGCTTAATGGACAGAGAAACCAATCAAACAGAGGGGGCTGAAGTGCGGCTGGGGTCAGAAGATTCTGGTAACCAGGAGCTGCTCTTGACATCACAAAGCCCAAGTTTACTTGTCTACAAAAGAGGGAAAAGAATCCAGAAACCAGATCGGCGTGAGACGCAGTGAGCTGCCATGTGGGAAGGCTTGGCAGTTCTGAGCGCTTGTGCTCTCGTCTGTCCTGCCTCTGTTAGAAACCTCCTTGGCCGACTCTGGGTGGGCAGAGCACTTCCGAGTGCCTTTCCCAAGATACCTCTCTTCTTACGTCTTCTCCCAGTTTCTGCTCTTTATGTGATTTCTTCATAGGAGGCCTCATAACCTCAGAGCAGGTTTCTGCTTCCCTTCCTAGCCCCACAGTTTCCTGAGAGCAGACTTCTGGTCTTACTCACTGCAGCCCTTCCACTGCAGAGGCCTGACCCACGCAGGTGTTCCATACGTAGCAGCTGAATAGACAGTTAAGCTAACAGTGCATCATCTGGCTTCAAAGATGCAGGCCAGCATTGCAGGAAAATATCAATCACTCTCAAACTTGTTTCAAATAGGATTCTTGGGTTCAGGTGTGTGGTAGCTCTCAGTACTTGGGCTCCTGAAGCAGCAGATTTCCAGGTCAAGGCTAGCACAGAGAGACACTGTTTCAAAACCCAAACAAATCTGGGGATGTAGCTCTGCTGGTAAGAGTGCTCACATGTCATCTCTGCATGCAGGAGATAGAGGCAGGGGGATCAGAAGTTCAGGTTCACTCTGAGCTACATAGTAAGTTCAAGGCTACCTTGGGCTACAGGAGACCCAGTCTGGGGTGGGGAGTTCTTGGCCCACTACCAGGGCCCTATTTATTCTAACGAAACCAATGGACTTTGCTATTTTAAAGGAGCACCCAGGTGGCTCTGTAGCTCTCACTCATTGTGGGTCTGACCAGGCTTAGTTTGACTTCAACCTGCCTCTTGCCAGTTGTGTATGGATGGTGTAGCCAAGTAACCTCTCCATGGCTCAGAGCCCGGGGATGTTGGGTAAGTTGTTCAGTTGGCCCCGTCATCATCCTTTGTCATTGTGTGGACACAGGGTCTCCTTGTGTGGCATTCTCTGGCTGTCCCAGAACTCATTATGTAGCCCAGACTGGCTCTGACTCACAGAGATCCGTCTGCCTCTCCCTCATGAGGGCTGGGATTAAATGTGTGCAGCACCACACCCTGCTATCATTATTTAGCATTCTGCCCAAACAGATATTCTTCCCCAAGAAGTTTTCTGGAAGCTTCTCATAGTGAGGCCCCAGTGAACATGGCGTAGTTAGTTGGGAATGCAGAATCTCTGCCCTGTTCCTGATTGGCTGAATTGAAACCCGTACTTGATCAAGCTTCCAAAGTGATTCCTTTGCCTATTCAAGTTTGAAAAGCATAGCTCAAACTGATATCTATAGTTTTCTTCTTGTCTTTGGCCTCAGGAGTCTGCCCCAGAGGGTCCATCATTCTGGTCTTCCTGAATCTCAGAAGCAGTTGATTCTCACCCTCCTGCGAGTGAAGAAGACCTTTCAACACGGTGTGGCCCACCTCCCGCTGCTCAATTTAGCAGGACTCTCAAAGGCTCCTTCTGGAAGCACCGTATGAGCATCCGGAGAGGCAAGAGATGGATCCACCTGCTGTCTTGCTTCCTCCTCAGTCTCAGAGCTGCACCCACCTGGCAGAAGAAATCTGCATGGAACAGGAGAGGAGGCCATCCACCGTAGAGGTGGGCGGAGACTCCTTTCCTAGTGGTCAGGTGCCCAGCTCCAGCCTCACTGATGCTGATTGGTTTTGGGATGAGCATATCCAGGCAAAGAGGGCCAGAGTAGAGACCATTGTCCGAGGCATGTGTCTCTCTCCTAGTTCGTTGGTGTCAGGCAGAGCCAGGGAGCGCTCACTCTGTCCAGAAAAGGTCCGGGAGCGGAAGAGAAAGCAGAGCCTTCCTATGCACCAAGGTCCCCTGAAACCTAGCCCTGCCCGGGATCGAGGGCCCAAGAAGCGGGGAACCCGGGTGAAAGAACAGCTTCATCTGCTGAAGCAACAGCTAAGACGTTTGCAGGAGCATGTCCTCCAGGCCGCTGAGCCCAGAGCCCCAGCGCAGAGCCCCGGAGGCACTGAGCAGAAAAGCTCCCCGAGGGCCAAGCCGAGGAGCGGCTTCCCTTCTAGTGCGTGGACCGTGGAGCACAAACCTCACCCGAGTTCTAGCAAGGACATCTGCGGAGCAGTAAAGCCTGGAGCAGCTGAGGTCCCACAGCAGGCAGAGGAGCCTAAGCTCTGTCCTTCTGGCCCTCGGGCATTGGTGGAGACTCTGAAGAAAGAACTGAGCAGGGCTGTGTCCCACGCTGTGGACTCCGTATTACAACAGGTGCTACTTGATCCGCAGGGCCATCTCACGCAGCAGGATCGAAGCTGCCCGCGGCCAACATCAGAGGGCAGAAGCCAGCCTTCGCCTCCAGGGGGAAGTGCCTATAAGGACCCACTTGCTCTTGCCACCCTGCCCAGAAAGGTCCAGCCACAAGCGGGGGTTCCCTCGGGCAATTCAACACTGCCTAGGCCTCTAGATTCTTTCTCCTGTCCTATCTCTCCAAGAGAAGTCCCCAGATCATATCAGAGTCCCCTACCAAATTGTCCCTTGACAACTGTACCTTCCCACATCTGGGAAAATCAGATTCTTAGGCAGCTTCTGGGTCGTGGGCCCGATGGCCATTGGAGCAGCAGCCCTCCCCAGGATGCGTCCCCTCAAAGTCACACCTCCCCAGAGTCTGGCCAGCAACCGTGGGGGCTGAGCCAGCAGCAGCGCCCCCTGTCTTTCACCCCGGTCCACCTGGAGAGCCAACCTCTCCTACCGCCTGTGAAGATGGAGCAGGGCACGCTGCAGGGCCTGGCTGACTCATTTCCTTTCTCTTCCATCCACATATCCTTTACTGGTCATGGATGTGTCGTGGTCCCCGCCCAGAGGAACAGGAAACCAGAATGTGAGGAGGGAGGGGGCGTGTCGCAGTTATACAGGGAATGACTTTAACTTCCCCGTGGTTCTTGGTTTGTTTTGTTCACAGGGGCTCACTTTAGACCAGGTTGGCCCCGATCCTGGCAGTTCTAGAACTACAACCTCCAAAGTGGTGGGCTTGGAAGCATGAGCTACGGTGCCTGGCTTTTTAGGTTCTCCTTAATATGCTGATGGGGGCCCCCTTTCTCGAGCCTCGAAGCCTATTAATTTCATAACCAAGGGGAAACTGTATTCTAGGATTGGAGTATCTCAGGACGATTCATTTACTTTATGCCCATCAGAGTCTGCGGTAGTCGACCTGCTTGCTCCTTTGGGTCTGAAATGGTTTTGTTTTGCTCACTTTAAACTCAAATGGGCTTCCAAAAATAAGAGAAACACCCCGCGGAAGAAAGAACTCTATATAATTGGGCTACCAGCTGTCCATTCTCCCAGGCAGAGACGGTCAAAGGGCGACCTCATTTGAGGTCTGACCTCCCCAACCTCATAGTCCTCCACACAGAAGGTCTGCACAGTTCTCTGGTAGTCGTGATGAATACATAAGGGTCCAAGAACCAAGGGCTGAAAGGGAATTCCCTCAGAGAATCGATGCTCCCCGCTCCCACCCTCCGAGCAGCTGGAAGGGCGGAGGCCTTCTGGGGCGGTGGTGGTGTGGCCTTTGATCCCAGCACTTGGGAGGCAGAAGCAGGCAGAGTCTGAGGACAGCCTGATCTACAGAGTGAATTCCTGGACAGCCAGGAATATTCAGAGACCTTATCTCTGAAAAACAACAACAACAACAACAACAACAACAAAAGAGGAGGCAGGGACTGCAGCTGAAAGGCTGGGCACAGAAAAGACTTTCCTTGGGGAACCCCATGCCATCTAAGCTGGCCTGTAGCTTTCCCCCACTTTTCTTCCTTTGTATTGTCCCCCCCCCCAAGATAGTACCTCTGGATATCCTGGATCTTAATCTGTAGGTCAGGCTGGCCCCAAACTCAGAGACCCACCTGCTCCCAAGAGCTGGTATTAAAGGTGCGTTCTATCACACCCCAGCTCCCACTCAGTGTTTCCCTTAATAATCCTCGGCATATTGGTTTTTGTTGTTCTTTTTTGAGACAGGGTTTCTCTGTGCGGTCCTTGCTCTCCTGGAACTCTACAGACCAACCTGGCTTCAAGCTCAGAGGTGCACCTGTCCCTGTCTCCCGTCTGGCTGCAGGAATTAAGGGCGTGCCCCACCACCACCCACCTGGAAGTTTAAACTAGAAAAATAGGAAGCTTGGTTAGTTTCTTAACTGTGAGACTTCACAGAGCCTTTACTGTGTTCAAGTCAGAGGCGAAGCTTCTAGAAAATATAGGAAGCCGGAACTCTTAAGAGCTAAAGAACCTTCCAACCAGCATTTAGAATTAGTGTACCTGAAAGCACATTTTGGATTGCCTTTTTTTTTTTTTTAAAGCAAGCTGTGGGTAGAGAGCCTCTCAGTGGCTTTGTGAAGCCCAGCCTTCAGGTTCATATCGCTGAAGTTGTAAACAAACCTTTATGCCTAGCAGCTGGCTACAAGTCCCTAATGCCTGGGGGCCAGGCCCAGTCATTGTTTCATAAGTGCTATGTGCGCCCCCTGCTGGTTCATAGCTGGTTCACAACTGGTGTCATAGACTGGACACTCCAAAGCCCAGGCTTCCCTGAAGGCTAGAAAACCCTAAAAGCAATGCTAAAAATCACTTTATTCTCCACCATTCCATCTATGGGATTAAGAATATCCTGTATACTGATTGGGTATAGAAAATGCTACCTGTCTGAGCCTTTGGTAAGATACTACTGGCTTACACTCCCTATTGAAAGACCCTCCTTAAAAGACTAATTTCTTGGGAATGGGTAGCTGGCTCTCTGGGCAAGAGGGTTCACTCCTCAAGTATGGGGCCTAAGCTGGAATCTCCAGCACCCACGTAACAAAGCCAGGCACAGCTGCCCATGCCTGTAACCCAGTGACTAGTCAGGTTGATCCTGCTTGAGAGCTTGCTGGCTAGCTAGCCTAGCAGAAATGCTGAGTTTCTGATTCAATGAGAGATCCTCAACCTCCACAGAAGACAGCCTTCAATTTGCCAATATTTGTAGGCACCTATGTGTGCTTGTCCCTGCTTGGTGAAGGAGGACGAGGCTAGGGTTTGGGGGCCGATCCTAAGACAGCCCTAGCTCCAGTGTGGTTGCAACCATTCCTTCCCTGAATACGCTGCCTGGAGTATGCACTCTGCTTTCTATGGGCCACGAAAGCCACAGGAAGTGGAAGTGTGCAGTGCCCATGCATCCCTCGCAGCCGGGCAGGATAATAATGATGGCAGTGTTTAGCGAGGGCTTTCTCTGTGACACGTGGATCACAAACATGATCACCATCACACCACACCACACTCTAAAAGCCCTAAGATCAAAACAAATATTTTTGGTGGTGCAACTCACTAGACGCTATTTATAGACTTTCTCCCATTTAGCACCCTCCCCCGCTCCCCCCCCCCACCGCTGCCACCCCATGGCCACATTAGCCTTTTATAAAATAACAGAAATTCTGAACTCAACTCCACTTGGCCCAGAGTCTCAGATAAGGGCTATGGCTGAGGAGCAGGTATCTGACAGGCAAGGGCAAGGAGCAGACTAACTTGTCCAAGGTCACAAAACAGGCAAATGATGCAGGTTTCAAACCCAGGATCTGGTGGCCACGCACGAGGGTTTTTTGTTTGTTTGAGACAGTACTTGTCTCTGTGTAGCCCTGGCTGTCCTGTAACTTGCTCCGAAGGCCAGGCTTTGAACTCACAGATATACACCTCTGCCTTCCAAGTGCTGGGACTAAAGGCTTGGGCCACCACTGCCCAGCTCAAATTCTAACCACTATTTAACTACACTTTAGAAAGGAGCCCGAAAGAAGTGAAGTGACTTGCCCAACTCACACAGCTAACACGTGGACAAATCAGTAGCACCATAACGTAGGAAATTTGGGTTCCTAAATCTAGATTTTCAGTTTTTATGAACCAATGGGTTAGGGGAAGAAGGGGCAGGGTCTTCTAACAGACAGACTAGTCACCTGAGCCAGCTACATTCTGTGGATTTTTCATCCTGGGACCACTGTCCTACAACTACAATGAATGGATGCGATACCCAAGGTTACTCTGTAGAATGTTCCTTAGCAGCCTTAGGACCATCCCTGCATACACTAGACATTCACATGCACTAGGGGGTAGCCCGACAGAACCCCTGCTAGAGTTAAAAGGAAGCAAACTGTCTTTGGGGAAGAGGTGGCCCTGAAGTATAACTTCCCATAAGTATATAGTAGTGTTGACCATCCACTCACTCCTCTAATGTGCATTTATTGAACCTCTGCTACATTCCCGGCACTGGGAAGGGTAAGTAGAGCATGCAGAGATAAGATCAAGCCCTTGCCCTCAGGGAGCTCACAGCCTTAGAGGGGAGACAACGTCCATAGTAATTGAGTTTAATGTCACAATAGAGTTTTGTACAGGGAGCCTGCGAGCTCTGGCTGAGCACAAACTAATTCTGAAAGGAAAGGTAGGTATCATGGGGGACCCAACCTTGGAGCTGTGGCTCAGGAGACAAGGGCAAGTTCTGCCATGTGCTAGGTATGGCAAACACAGCCCAGGGCACAGATTTCTCAGGAGAGCAGGAGCACGATGGGACCTGACATCTGTCTGGCTAGATGTCTACTGGCTCACACTTCCCAAGGCCAGAATGGAAGTCACAAAGTCACTTCTCTCTTATTTATAGAATATTGAGTGGAAGAAAGTCTCTACCTAAAGTTTCCAAGTGGCTTGTCTGTGGCAGAGCTGTCTTCTCCCAGCCCATTCTGAGAAAGCACCCAGGCTACAGAACCTGTGCCAGGGCTAATCAAGCCATGAGGTGTGACTTTTACACCCCATGACACTTGAGAACCGAGCAACAGGAAGATGGGATGGCTTCTGGCTTATCTCATCAGCTTCCAGATAAAGAAATTACAGAAATGCCCCGTCTGTCAAGGAAAAAACTAAGATAGAAACCACAGGGAATAGACAATCATTACTTGGATAATCTGGTAAAAAAATTTTTTTTTCTGAGACAGAGTTTCTCTGTGTAGCCCTGGCTGTCCTGGAACTCACTCTGTAGACCAGGCTGGCCTCAAACTCAGAAATCCACCTGCCTCTGCCTTCCAAGTGCTGGGACTATAAAGGCATGCGCCACCATCACCCGGCTTGATAATCTGGTAAACTTATTTGATGAACAGGTTATTTTATTAACTTTTTTTTTTGGAGACAAGGTCTCTAGATGCCCTTGAACTTCTTCTGATCTGCCTGCCTCTACCTCCTAATTACTGGAATTACATGTGTACATCACCACAGTTTAAAACAGGCTCGACAGTCTTGGTAGTTCTAGTAATCCATGCTGCTTCCAGTCACAAGGGCTGCTTTCCTTGGGCAGGAATCCCTGCTTCTTAGGCCACGGCACTCAGTAGGGCTGGTGCTTGCCACATGTCTTGCAGAAACGTTCCCCATGTTTGTGGAGATGCCACTGGCACAGGGTGCAAGCTCGTGTTTTAAAAATGCTCTTTTCCTTGACACCAAAACACATCCAGGAAGGCCTAAGTCCTGGACACCTGAAGAAGGCCAAACTAATGTTTTTCTTCACAAGGTACCCCAGCTCCAGCCTCCTGAGAGCTTATTTCCCTGATGTCCAGGTAAAGTCACACATTGTGCTGCAGCCTCTGTCTGACTCCTCAGGGGCTGCGTGTTGTTCCCAGTGTGAGGCAAGTCCTAGGTCTTCATGCGCCCTTCATGGTACTGCCTGCCTCTACCTCCTAATTACTGGAATTACATGTGTACATCACCACATTTTAAAACAACAACAACAACAACAAAAAAGTAAACCTCCTGATTTTATTGTCATAATAACAGAATTGGCTTAGAGTGGATCATTTCCCCCTTTTACTGTCTCCCCTTGGAAATGCTCGCCTCTCCTCACACCAGACCTGGCGGAGCTCTGCAGCCAGGCTTAGCAGATGCAATCTCCAGTTCTAAGACTGCCTGAAAAAAAAATCCTGGGATTTCCTTGCCCTAGGAAAGAGTGGGCTTCACAATGCCTAAGCTGTCGGGCAGGTGACAATCCCAGAAGTAAATGGAAGTTTAGGCAGAGGAGGAAAGTGATGGCAGCAAGTGGACTCTGGTCTCGGAATTACTTTTTGGTGGAGCCCTTAGATAAGGAATGAAGGAGGCTAGAGGGGTGGCTCAGGGGTTAGGAGCACTTGCTGCTGCTCCTGGGAGCACCCCCATGGCAGCTCACAACCATCCCTAACTCCAGTACAGGAGGAGCTAATGCCTCTCCTGGTCTCTGTAGGCACTACATGCCATGTGTGCCACACATACATACATGCAGGTTTAGTCATATACATACAAATAAATAAATCTTTAAAAAACAACTGAGGGTTAAACCCAGGGCCTTGGGCATAGTATGCAAGAGCTCCACCACCTATAGGCTCAGTCCAAATATTTTTTTTTTATTTTATTTTAAGAAAAAGAATGTGAACCAGATGGTGGTGGTAGTGCATGCCTTTAATCCCAGTGCTCAGGAGGCAGAGGCAGGCAGATCTCTGAGTTTGAGGCTAGCCTGGTCTACAAGAGTGAGTTCCAGGACAGCCAGGGCTATCCAGAGAAAACTTGACTGGGAAAAAAAGAGGGGGGGGGAGAGAGGGAGGCGAGGAAATATCTAACATGTAGGGGCTAAGGCTGTAGCTCAGTGGCACAGCACGAGTCTAGTGTGTATAAAGACATGGGTTTGAACCCTACTCAAAATATAAGTCATCATCAGACTTACATCCAGACTGCTGTGTCTCAAAACGGAGTAGAAATGCATACAGATCAAGTGCAACCGTAAGGAAAGTCAAACCGAATGTAAGAGCCAAACACTGCTGACCCACAGGCAGTTTCTGAGACCCACTACTCTTAAGTTGTGAGGTAAGGGCACTTGGGATACCTCAGACCAGTCTCTGCGATCCCCATGGTAAACACTGATTCACATTTCCATTTGTTCTGAAACTCCAGTTGTCAGGGGACCTCTCCCTGATCCACATCCTTACCGTCCCCCTTGACCAGTTGCCCCTCTGGGCTCTAAGGGACAAACCCAAAGTCATGCTTAGCCACATGAACAAAAGCCTAAAAATCCTCTTATAGACATAACATCTATTTTCCAGTAAACCCTGGATTTTTTTGGGTTTGCACGGGATTGGCCGATACCCGTGGCTTCTTTTTCTGAAGGAAAAATGGTTAGTGCTTGAGACCAATTCACATTAATCTCGCACTGAAGTGGACACTGGCAGTTCTGACTCTGAGCACGCCGTGGCAAACATCTGACTTGATGAACCCTTTGTTCACAGTTCAACCGCTGCATCACCTCCCAGATGATCAAGTGGTTCAGCAACTTTCGTGAATTTTATTACATCCAGATGGAGAAGTATGCCCGGCAAGCTCTTTCAGATGGTGTCACAAACGCCCAGGCGCTGGCAGTACTCCGAGACTCGGAGCTTTTTCGAGTTCTCAATACACACTATAACAAGGGGAATGACATAGAGGTAAGACATGCACTGGGTCCCACAGATCTACGATGTGTGCTCTCAGAATGGCTGGCAGATGGCAGGCATAAGCTTGAGGACAGCCTTTCTCACGACAGGGCTAAGGAAGAGAAACTTCAAATCTCTCACTTCGAAGTTATTAAAACACCCAGCTGGTGGAACCAACAAGTCCTCAAAGACTCTAATACCCGCTCCCAAGACTGTCTCCCTAGATGGTCACTTAAGGTCTGTGTTCCACTAGGGAACAGGGCAGTCCTAGGCTGCAGAACCCAGGGTAGCAGGGCAGGGATACTCTGAATCAGCAGCAGGGAGCAACAGCTAGCAGCAGTCAGTGGGCTCTCCATGGTGCCAGCACTTCCAAGCTCATTTCTTTTCTTTTCTTGGGGGTGTTTTTGGGGCTGCAGGTCCCAGACTGCTTCTTGGAAATTGCCACCTTGACATTACAGGAGTTCTTCAGGGCTGTCTTGGCAGGGAAAGATTCAGATCCTTCCTGGAAGAAACCCATTTACAAAATCATTTCAAAACTGGACAGTGATATCCCAGAGATACTCAAATCATCCAACTATCCCCCAGGACTGTTTCCAAGTTAAGATCAAACACAATGAAGGCAAGTATGATGGCACAGGCCTGGGATTCCAAGGTGAGAGAGAGGTGGGGGCAGGGGGATCAGCCTTGGCTGCAAAGACAAGATCAAACAAAATGAGCAGACAGGCTCAGGGTGGCCTACGTTTGGTCATAAATGGCAGTTTAGCTGTAGTCACATAAGAGCACAAGAGGAGCCCCGCCCACAGGCACAACTGCCATATTGAATCATCAGAGACTTAACCACAGTGCATCAACTAAGTCTATCAGTGTGTTTGTAGTCTATTGGGAAAGGAACACAAGTTTGGAATCAGCAGACTTAAAAGTCATTAAGTGCTGTGACACTGATTAATTCCCTGGTAGTTCTGCAACTCTGGAAGGAGATTTATAGCCAAGTGGTGGTGGTAAACAGGTTTAACCCCTGCACTGGAGAGGCCAGCCTGGTCTACAGAGTGAGTTCCAGGACAGCCAGGGCTATACAGAGAAACTCTACCTTGAAAAAAAAAAAAAAAAACCCAAGAAATTTTGGACTGTGGGTAGTTCACTGATCTTTACACCAGGGTATGGGATTGGTTAGGACTGTGGAGGAACCAGAGGCTGGGTACGCTGGACTCATGCTGCCACTCAGCATCTCCAACAGGAAAACCCATCCCAGCAGGGCACCTGCCGGGCGGCACTGCCGTCTGACCAGGCTGGCACTCAGGAGTGTGTCATCACCCAGGGCATTCACTCTTGGCTTCCCCGGTCAGCACTGCGGCTGCAGCTTGCATCTGTCTGCTGGAGCACTGGGTCAGCTAGCAGTCCTGACAGTCCTACCTATGTACCTGACCTATGTACCGGTGCCCCAACTGCCTATGCATACAAAAATATATATAAATAAAAACGGAACTTCATGATGAGAAAGCCAGAAAGGGCCTTGGGGACCATCTGGTCTACCTTGTTTACCCTGTGGAGGAAACTCTACAGGGCTCACAGGCCATGGATGACAGGGCTGGACAAAGGCAGAAATGGAGATTTTCCTACTCCAAAATGATTACAGTCTATGACTGAACTCGCACAGATGAACAGATGACATCCATAGTCCCCCTCGGGTCCAACACAATTGTGATAGACTCTGAGCACCTAGACAAGGCACCCACATAGTGGAACAACTGTCTTCTAGTCAGAACCACGCCTGTAAGCACTGCTGAAGGTGGGCAGGGTGGAAAATACTTCAGGTTCCACAGTGCTAACTGAGGGGCAACTGTGCCTACAGTAGCTCCCTTCCCTGCTATCAACCTAGAACAAGTTCCCCATCTGGCTCCCCTACCTTTGTGACTTGATGGATGGTGGTGTTGGCTATTGCTGGACCTGTCAGACTATCAATATGAGCAAAGTCTTTCCTCTGAGTTTTCTGTTCAATAGTGGAGAGAAGAAACAAAACATACTTAAGCAAATCTAATCTTTATAGATTACTTAAGGTTTTGGGGCATTTGTTTTACTAGCTGTTGATCCTAGTGCCTCCTTCCCTCTTAGTAAGTATATGTTCTATCATTGACTTCCATTGAACTCTACTCCCAGTTAAGAATTGTGTGTGTGGTCTTTTGAGAGAGGGTCTATGTAGTCTTAGAAATATGTAGAACAGGTTGTCCTCAAATTCCCAGAGATCTGCTTGTCTTTGCCTCCAGAGTGCTGGGATTAAAGTTACATACCAGCACACCTGGGGCAAGTCTTATTTGAAATGCCCCTCAATAAACCTAATTATATACAAGTACTGCTCTCATTTATTACTGTGTTCACAAGGTTCCCCCTTCATCAAAACCAAAGAATTTGCCAAACTTAAGGTTTGAATACTCACAAGCACAGAGTAGCCCGTGCAAAGGCATCAGTTGTTTGGAAACAAATAGCTTTCCAGAGCAATATTACACACCTACTAAGACATTCATAGAGGACAGCTCCATAAGCTGGTATGACTGCCCTGTCCCAAACCTGGGCTCCATTAGCTTGTCTTAAAAACTTGAGCCAGGCCATCTCCAGGGCTGCAGACTTTATCCTGAATGCTAATTAGATGAAGGAAAAATATGCTAGCTCAAATTGAAAACAGCTGTGTACTGCAGCCTTGCCAGGAAGCACACTCTAACCACTGAGCTTGATACAGAAGAATGTATAAATATGTATGCCCTGCCAGCTCAAGAATTCTGTCTTACTCCAGTTTTCTGTTTCTACCAAGTATGTTTTTGTCGGTGTTGGGAACTTACTGTGAGCGAGAGCTGAGCCAGTTATGTTCCTTCAGGAGTCACAATACTGCCAAAGGTCTGGTCAATTTTTCCATTAAGGTGTATGTGGGTGCTGAATCTCTCCCCAATCAGACATACTCAAGCACTCATAGTGCTATACTCCTTCAGTGGCAGACAATAGGCATAGGCTGTGGGGTGTGCTCAATCACCCATCAAAAGCAGGCAGTTCTCTGACGCTCTTCCATAGAACAGATCCACTAGGAAACTTTTTGTTGAGGCAAGTCTATCTAAGGAACCCTAACTGCCTAGAATGAGCCATATAAAGCGAGCTGGCCTTAAATATGCAGGGATCCTTCCACCTCTCCAGGGCAGGGGTGACAGGCACCCTGCCAGACATGAAAGCCTTTATTTCACACATTTTATCATATGTACAACTCTGGCCAGACTCAAACAGTAGGAAGCCAAAGGCTTCTCCTAGGTATGTAAGTACCTGAATCATTTTTTTTTTTTTATCAAAGAAAGGGCAGGAATAAAAGAATATTCTTTAATAAAGGTCTATATCGTGGCTCCAATATAGACAGTTTTTTCCAAGAGAAGGTCTTCCTAGGTGCAGTCCTGGGTGGTCTGGGACTATTTAGACTAGGATGCCTTCCAAGTGCTGGAATTAAAGGTGTGTACCACCAGGCCCAGCTTGAAGGTCTATTTTAAACTAGTTTCATGGATGAGGATTTAGTTCAGTTGGAATGCTTTTCTATCCTCACGAGGCCCTGGGTTCTAGCACTACATACACCTAGTATGGTGGCACACAGTTGGAAATTCAAGCACTTGGGAGATAGGAAGATTATAAATATAAGGTCACACTTGGCTACACAGCAAGTTGGATACCACCAGTCTGGGCAAGTTCCAGACTAGCTTGGGCTATGTAAGATCTTATCTCAAAAATAGAATCCAACTAACTGAAATTTCATTGGTTTCCTGGGTAGTTATCAGAAGTTATCTTCTCTCTTCCTGTCTGTCTGTCTGTCTGTCTTTCTTCCTACTTAGTTATAGTCTGAATTTTCATAATTATCCACTCTAGTCCCCATCCCGTTTTGAGGTGCAACCACTGGTTCTGTAAAGTAGCTTAAAGTTTCAGGATATGCACATCCCCAAGTGAAACTCAAAATCTTTTAATGGATTCATACAAGCTGTGAAGTATTTGCATGGACCTCACATAGTGCAACATTATTTCTCAACACTGAGAAGGTAAGAACTCTGAGGGCTATAGTGATGGGTCTGTCAGGCTGACTGAACAATGTACACTCACATTTGAAAAGTGCTCTCTACTCCCTCCTTCCCTGTTTTTTGAGAGGAGTTCCAGCAGCTGAACCCTGGGCATCATGTATGCTAAGCACACCCCCCACCACGGAGCTACACCCTTTGCAAATTTTCTGCAGTTTCTAACCTCCTTTAGATTAGAGCTTAGGGAAGAGCTTACAATATAGTGAACATGGTATTTCTCATAATATTCTCAGTCTGATATACAATAAGTCACAGGCACTAATACAAAGAGCTTCTGTGACCTACATTAGTAACTAGTAATACCACAGTCTTAGTTTCTTTTTTTCTTTTTTAGATTTATTTATTTATTATACCTAAGTACACTGTAGCTGTCTTTAGACACTCCAGAAGAGGGCATCAGATCTCATTACGGATGGTTGTGAGCTGGGATTTGAACTCAGGACCTTTGTAAGAGCAGTCAGTGCTCTTAACCGCTGAGTCATCTCTCCAGCCCCGTCTTAGTTTCTTTTGCTGTAATAAAATACCCTCACAAAAGCAATGAAAGAAAGGATTCATTCTGGCTCACAATTCAAGGGTATAGTTCATCATCACTAAAGTCACGGCAGCAGGACATTATCTCATTTATGACTGGAAGCAGAGAACAACTAATACTAGTACCCAGCTGTCTCTCCACTTGACAGTCCTGGGATCCCTGCTCAGGGGTTGGTGCAGTCCAAACTAAGATGGCCCTTCATAAACATTCACAGAGGCTGGCCCTTCATAGACATTCACAGAGGCTAACTTTAATAGAGATAACTTCTCTCATGCCTGCCCAAAGATGAGTCTCCTAGATGGTTTTGGGTCCAGTCAAGTTGACTACCAAGACCAAGGTCACAATCCCTACAAGACCTGGGTACCTGCACTTAACACATATATCTATAAAATGCTCACCTACAATTTCTATATTAGATGATACTAACCTGAAGAGAATAAACAAGTACCTAGAACAGCCATTCTCAACCTGTAGGATGTCACCCCTTTGGGAGGGGAGAGTGTCAAATGACCCTTGCACAGGGATTTTCTTTTTAAAGATTTGTTGTTATATGTAAGTACACTGTTGCTGTCTTCAGACACTGTAGAAGAGGGCGTCAGATCTCATTACAGATGGTTGTGAGCCACCATGTGGTTGCTGGGGTTTGAACTCAGGACCTTTGAAGAACAGTCAGTGCCGCTGAACCATCTCCAGCCTCACAGGGATCTTCAAAGACCATCCTGTATATCAGATACTTATGATTCATAACAGTAGCAAAATTATAGTTAAGTAGCAGTGAAAATAGTTTTATGGCTGGGGGTCACCACAACCTGGGTAACTGTATTCGAGGAGTACAGCATGAGGAAGGCTGAGAACCACTGGCCTAGACACTGAATAGTGTCATAAATAAGGATAACCCTACACACCGATGCTGGCCTAGGGGGAGAGAGCATCAGAGGAAAGCAGAAGGGAAACACCCAAGAGGAAACAGAAAAGGCAGTCCCCCAGACCTCACAGGACCATCTACTTATAGTCTGGTTTCTCTTGGACCCAGTTTTTCTGGAACACTGCCCCACCCTCTGGCTTCTTAATGCCTACAACTGTTTTTACCACACCCAAATGCTTTTTACTCTCAAATATCAGTTTTCTCTCTTAGAAAAGTGTTTTGTTTCCTGGCCCTGTGGTTCACCCTCCTCCACCTATGCAGGAACACCAACTCTCCTTGCCAGCTGTTCCACTCCTCAGGGGTTGGACCTAATGCCGTTCTTCTGCTTTTATTTTCTTACTCACCCAGCATCCTTCCTACAAAGCCTGTGCCCAGGGACCTACCAGCTGTGGCCTTGTGTGGGCCTCTGTTCTGGCCTCAGCTTTGCCATCTATAAAAAGCACCTATCTCCTAGTACTGCCCTAGGTTTGAGAAGATAGTACACGTGAAATTTTTAGCACTCCTGGTGCATGGTATGTTCCCTGGAAATGTTAGCTATGCTGTGATTTCAGCTGTCAAACTGAGCAAAGACATATATTTGTACTGCTTTCCAATGGGAAAGACTTGAGTGTTATTACTATGTGGCACTATTGAGAAGACACATTTGAATCTCAGTTTTAGTAATTATAACACACACTAATGTGTTCTATGCAGAGTAAAACTTGACAGTGAACAGATGTTAATACATCCAGAGGGCGAAGAAACACCACTAAAGCCCCGTCAACTCCAATGTCTTTGCTTTTCCTTATGACAGTCCCATGCTGTTGTGCTCGCCACGCCATTGAGTAGACTGTTTTTAACTTGAATTTCCTCCCCACCCCCCAGACAGGGTTTCTCTGTATAGCCCTGGTTCTCACTTTGTAGACCAGGCTGGCCTCAAACTCAGAGATCCACCTGCCTCTGCCTCCCAAGTGCTGGGAATAAAGGCGTGCGCCACCACCGCCAGGCCTTGAATATTTTCCTAATTTTCTGTAGGTATTCAAAGCAAGTATACAGTTTCACTTATAATAAGTTGTATCTTTTTTTCCTTATCTTTTCTTTCTTTTGAGACAGGATCTCACCAATGAAGGCCTGGCTGACTAGAACCTGTTTTGTTTTGATGAGGCACGGTCTCTTTATGGCCTGACACTTGCTGGGTAGAGCAGGCTGGCTTCAATCTCAGAGACCTGCTTGCTCTGCCTCCCCAGCCCTGGGATTAAAGTTGTGCACCATATCTGGCTAATGGGATACATTTTTAGTCTTGGTTTTGAGTGTTTGTCTTAAGTCTGATTCTCCCTGTAAGCTCTTTTGTGACACAAAGCACCTCTGGAAACTAACTTTCTGAAGCTAGGTGAATTGTAAACATTTCTAAATTTTTATTTCCTTTTCTTTCCCTCCCTCCTTCCTTCCTTCCTTTCTGTCCTTCCTTCCTTTCCTTCTTTTTGGTTAAAAATGGATCTCATATCACCTGGACCTGCCTCAAATTTACTATGTACTAGGGCCTTCAACTCCTTATCCTCCTGCAGTAGCCTCTCGTGTACTGAGATTGTAGGCGTGCACCAAAACACATACTTTTTTTTTTTTTTTTTTTTGATTTTTTGAGACAGGGTTTCTCGTGTAGCCCTGGCTGTCCTGGTACTCACTCTTAGATCAGGCTGGCCTCCAACTCAGAAATCCGCCTGCCTCTGCCTCCCAGAGTGCTGAGATTACATGCAGGTGTGTGCCACCACTGCCCGGCGCAAAATTATATATATTCTTAACAAAACAAAAGCCCACAACTAAAACACTGAGGCTGGGGAGTGGGTTAAGGCCAGAGATGGCTGCCAGCGAGCCTGACCCTCAGAACCCATTCAGTGGAGAAGACTGATGCCTAAAGTGAGGTCCTGTGACCTGACACATTCACTGTGGCACATCGGTACCCCAATATATACACATGCACATACACAATAAATATAAAATTATTTTTTAAAATCACCAAACCAAAGGTCACATGTGTAATTCACATGTGTAATACAAGGTTGTAATGCAAGCCCTTAGCAGGTTAAGTTGAAGGCCAGCCTAGTCATCACATGAGACTATCTCAAAACACAAGTAAATAAAAATTACAAATATCTGAGTCCCACTCTAAGTTCTGACATGCAAATATGAGGTTTACCCAATCTTAGGAGTTTTAAATGTTTCCTGGGAGTTCGGAGGAAACCAAAACCAATTTCTTTCACATGACTTCACATAGCATACTCCCTATTTCACTATCCTTCTAATATGCACACATAATGAAAGGGGTAATCATGTATTTACTGACTCTAAGAAAGCATCCCACCATGACCTAGTGGATTCACAACACTGAATCTTCATTTATCAGTCACTTTCCAACTAACACACCAAGACCAGTAGAAAGAAAATTCTCAGGGCATGTTCTCTCAATAAAAAGTTTAATGAGTTGGGCAGTGGTGGCACAAACTTTAATCCCAGCACTAGGGAGACAGAAGCAGGCAAGACTCTGTGAGTCTGAGGTCAGTCTGGTCTAAAATGAGTTCCTGGACAGTCAGAGCTACACAAAAAAACTTTTGTCTCTGAATAAAGAAGTTTCATGTCTAACTATGTAAACAGTTTCTATGAAAAGTGTTCCAGAATTCACTACATGAGGTAGAAAGATCCTAGAGGTGACTGACCCCATTTTAAAACCATTTGATGCCTATTTTAAAAATTTAATTTTGTACTAGAACCTATTCTGTTTACCTATTCTGTTTTAATATATGTTAATTCCAAACATATATTAAGCCTTAGATTTAAAACTGGCTTTTTTTCTTTTTCTTATGTTTTGAGTTAAGATCTTACTGTGTAGTCCTGGCCGGCCTGGAACTTTCTCATGTACATCAGGCATACACTGAACTCAGATCTGAGTGCTAGACTAACAGGTACATCACCACACTCAGCTGTATTTTTACTTGCAAGTCATGTGTGTGTGTGCATGTGGGCTTGTGCATGAGCGCAGTGCCAGGTGTTGAATCCCCTGCAGCTGGAGCTGCAGGAAGCTAAAAACTGCCTGTTGCTGGAACTCAACCCTGGTCCTCTGCAGGAGCACTATACACTTTTACATGCAGTCATGGCTTGAACCTCAAAGCAGCATTCCAAAATAGTACGAGTGCTGGGACGGTGATATAACTGCGAATATAGGTGCTTGCTGTCAAGTCTGATGACTTCATCTTGATACCAGGATTCATGGAAGAACGATGGATTCCTGAGCAGGTTGTCCTCTGACCTCTACACCTTTACCTTTAATCCTGAAAGGAAGGTAGAGGCAGGCAGCTCTCTGGGAGTCTGAGGCCAGCCTGGTCAACACAGTGAGTTTGAGGACAGCCAGGTCTACAGCGAGGCCCTCTCCCAAAAAACAAACAAACAAACAAAAAATTTGAACATATACACAGGAATTTATGTGCATCCAAGATAGGGAATCACAAACAGTGTGAGGGTTGTTACAGATGTCAAAAAGATTAGCTATTTAATGTATCTCTACATTTGTACAAACAAGAACATTTGGAAAACCAACCTTCAAATGGTATCACTAAATACTTCCTAAAGGGGGACTGAGTGTTGATATGCTTTGACTAATATTTAGTAATAAAAATTCATATATTGTACCTGGAACAAATACACCAATTAAAAAGAGAGAGAGATAATGCTCAACACTCTAAGAAACATCAAATTATACCTACCTTGATGGTTAGTAACAGGCGCTAAGCTTTAATGCTACAGTCTTTCTCCAGTGGAAACAAAGCGTATTTACAGCAGGTACTCTGGCCAAATTCACCAGCTCACACAGCCACTTAGCTGCTCCACTGAGCTCAAGGGCATGCTCATGGGCTCCTTTTTTTCTGTGGCAGGTGTGTAAACATAAGTGTAAACTGGAGGATGTGTAAACGGCCTACTTGTACCTTCTGAGGTTGGGTAAGGGTAACCCCATTGCAAATTCACTTACTGTATTGCCTTGCTCAGGGAAAAGAACTGCCTTTCCAAAATATCAGATAAAAAGTGATCATACATCTATACATGCAGCTTAGTCACATAACCTTTCCTAACAATGACTTTCAGGATTATCACCATGTAATTTATAGCTTCTAGTAGTCTTCATATTATTTTGTAAACACCACTTCATATAAAACACCAGATTTCCAATTATCTGGGAATGTGGGTACTTTTCTTGAAGGCAATTACTATCCCATGGGTCAGGCACATTGTAGCAGCCCAGTTCGCATCACGCTCTCTTCCCTCCCAACTGCCACGTTTCACTGTACTTCAGTGATGCCTTTCTCACAGTAAGAAGAATGCTTGTATTTATAACTTCCCAATTGAGAAAAGTAAGGCAATCTATATATACTGTATATACTGTTTCATGAGGGGGGGGGGATTTTTCCATGAGAATATTCCTATATGGCTAATTTGAAAACTCTCCTGTTGTACTGGCCAAGCCTCTTATTTGTATTATCTTGCTCTGCTCTGGACATATGTATTCATGATGCCCGCTCTATATATGAATGGGTATGCAATCAATGGCGAGACACAGAGCCAATGAAAGTCAAGCACAAAACTGCTTGTGTAAATTGCACATATACTGATCTACATGAACTATTACCATTTCAGTTCTCTAGGTACCAATGCTAAGCCCCAGCTATACAGAATAGAGACAGATCTGAGGCCAATACCAGGACAGAGGGGGAGTGAAAGTTCTTACCTTCTAAGAGTTTGCTCTTAGGACTCAGAGAAGATGTGAAAGACAAGTGCCTGGCTACTCAGCTTATAAAGGCACGCCGAGACAGACAGGGCAAATCCACGAGAGCTTGGAGGAGGGCCACGGAGTCAGCTTCAGGGAGGAGGGAACACGTGGACTAGGCCTTCAGGTAATAATACTTCATAAAGAGGAAACACAGGAAAGCCAGAGGGAATATTCAGGGGGCTGAGTCAGTGTTCCTGCAGCTTGGAGGAGGCTGGAGCTAGTGCTGGGAACCAGGTTGCTAACAGACCTCCATTTGAAGTGGGTGAGCTTGTCCTTAATTAATAAGGTGCTTAATGGGGAATAACAAATTGAAGTAGATAAGATGATAATTATTAGAGCTAAATACACAGGCAACTGCCGGCATTGCTGGTATATGCCTTTAAGCTCAACTTGGGAGGCAGAGGCAGGTGGACCTCTATGAGTTTGATGCCAGCCTGGTCTACAGAGCGAGTTTCAGGGCAACCAGGGCTAGAGAGAAACCCTGTTCTGAAAAACAAAACAAAACAAATAAACAACCCATACACACACAGAAAGAAAAAGGAAAAAAATCATGATTAATCATGATTTTCCCTAACCTGAGAGAAAACTCCACTGTTTTTGCACTATAACAACATTTAAGATGATTAATTTTTAAGCTGCGAGGAGAAAGAAAAATATCAAACACACAGTAATTGTTTATGGGTGATCCAATATGTACAGCTCCCTGGTGACTGTGAGGATTCAGGAAGATGTTTTAAATGTTCCTCAAAGGGAAACTTACACAATGTATTTTAGGTTCATATGGCTCAGTTATACACAATAGTAGAGAGTTTACCATCCTAATATTTTTTTTAAAAAGCCCTCATGAAGGAATTGTAAAGAAAACCGAAGTGCTGAGTTACAGTCCAGGAAACCCCAACTCCAGGTTGTCCCTCACTGTAAGAAGTTAATGAAATCCTTTTGTTTAGCTCACATTTAATAAAAACTAAGAATAAAAATAAAAGGCGATGGGGTAAGGTGCCCATGACCACCTAAGCTGTTAAATGTCAAGTGCTCCTGCGTGGCAGCCCTTGAGTCGGACGAGTTAAGTCGCTTGCAACTCACCTTCCAAAACAACGTTCTTGTTGCTAAAACACTGAAATTCTCACGTTAAAAAATAATGTAAAGTAAAATAAATGGCAGTTGAGTGCTTACACTTACTCCACCCCAAGAAACATTGTGGAAGAAGGGTGCAAAGGATGAAGACCTAGAATGGTCAGAACACTGCGATGCTGCCTTCTGAAAACAGCCAGTGCCCTTGTAACTCACAGCTGCTGTGGTTATCTGTACAAGATCAAACCAGCAAGACCACCTGACATTCCATCAGGCAGCATTAACTGAAATCAATGCACTAAAACAAAACCAACCAACCAACCAACCAACCAACCACCAAAACACCCAACAACAAAAAAGGTGAGGACATGAAGATGGCGGGAATATGTCTGTTTAAGATTCACTATATTCACACAGGGAATTATTAGAGAATAAAAAATGTCTACAGAGCCAAGGCTGGCTTTGGGCTCCCGGTCTTTCTGACTCCACCTCCTAAGTGCTGAGGTTACGGCATGTCCCACTGTGCCCAGAAAGTGTTCTAGAAAATATAGAAAATTGGGCAAGCCAAAATTCAAACCCGTCCACAGCCACAATTTTCACTGGTTGGAAAGTGCTGCCTTCTTCTGACCATAACGACCATGATATCCAAGCACTGTAAGGAGCACCCTCTGCCTCTGGTGTCATCTGTCAAGTCTACACGAATCTGTGATTCCTGCACTTATACAAGAAGCATTCCATTATTTATTCTCTCTACAAAGACATAAGCTACATATGGAGCTAAATACATGGAAAGGAACAAGCATAAGAACACTCAGCCACTTATAGAACACTTATAGAACAAGATGCTGCCCAGCTCTGGCACAGCAACTAAGAAGACCAAGTCTTTAATTTGTGGTAATCTTGCAACAATTCTGGCGACAACATAAAGGGACCCAAAGTATTTTGCTGATTCTTGAGGACGGTGAGAGAGGCATTACTGATCCACTGGAGGTTCCATGTCTTCCTCATGGAGTCATGAAGTACTAAGAAAAGGGAAAGGAAAGGAGGGAGGGAGAGAGGAAAAAGAGGAAGGGAGGGGCAGGAATACTTCACGACCATCATTCCTAGTTAGCAAGTCAACCCTCAGCAAAATAGCAGACCTGAGTGGGATTTAAAGGACAGTGGAGTGGACTGTTCCTATTTCTCAAACAAGTAAGATGTTTTTATTACTATCTATGACTTACTCTCAAAAACAAGGTTATGGATATCTGGCAGAACATTCAAATTTAAGCGGAAGACTCAAAGTTAAGCTTTGCCTACATCGTAAAGCATTAAGTTCCCAGGTTCCCTGTGGAATCCCAAATGCAAAATGCTGCTGGCATCCCAAGCGCCTTCCACCACTGCAGAGAGAGCACCAGGATCTTCCTGGCTTTCCCCCATGAAGCAAGGGCCACAGGACTGAGACCGGCTCACTCCTTGAGGTACAGGGACATATAAACATCCAGGTCCCATGGACAGCAGCAGTCTGGGGTCCCAACTCTCAAGTCATGGATGGATCAGGGCGCCACCAGTCTCTGGGCATTCAGGTCCTTGCTTTGTCACAATTCAATCATGAAGGGTTTTCTAGGAAAGCCAGTCTGCCATTGTCACATTACAGTCACCGTCTCTTGATAGCAGTCTACCACTGCGCTATGCTTGCGTTGAGTGGGGTGACAGTTGGAGGACGTCTGTGCAAAGGATGTCACTGGCATTGCTCCTTCATTGCTAGAAATTAGGTAGGTGCAGGAAGGCAGATTGAGTGCATAGGAAATTCATAATTTAGAGCAGCAAAAGACAACAGGAGTACCCAATAATGGAGACCTGGTAAGTGAATTTTCATAATCACGTCAATTATATGATACAACCACAAGAGAGAATGGGATCTAATGCTACTCTGCATTAAACTGAGTAACTGATATACATGACAATTTGAAAAAAACCTCAAAGGAACTAGGAAATGACAAATGGTTACACCAATCCGAAAGGTCTATGTAATGTATTTCACATGTGTAACAACATTCTTTAAGTGACAAGATTATACAAATGGAAAACAGAATTGTGGTTGTCTAGAATCAGAAATGTGCAAGGGGTTTTAGGGATGACTTCTTAAAGCAGCTAGTGATGAGACTTGTATAACATCTATATCATATGCTCAATGCCACAAAACCGATAGTGATTTAGTTAAAACCATTTCTAAAAGTTTTCAGAAAATACCCTTTATAAGAGGTTAACTTTGGAAAACTGAAGGGAGAAAACAGACATATTTGATGTATGATTTGCATGGCAACTAAACCTCACTCTAAAAGGAATACAAAGTAGTTCAGAAAAACCATTGACTAAGAGGCTACTCAGCCAACATTTTTTTCTAAGTTATAACATTTTTTATAAGTTTTTCTTATAAAGCACAAAACTAACTTTTAATGTTGTCTCTAGGTGTGGGAAGCTGACGGTAGTAACATTCCTGACCGTTTCCAGTTTTATAGCATAGGGACGTGACACATGCTCATGAGCACCATGGGCCTTCCTCGTATGATGCTGTGTTCATGCCTATGGTCTGCCGATTCCATTGTCATGATTCCTCTTTGCTCCTGAGCCTCTTGAGCTCCCATGCTGGTCCTGAAGACAGGCCACCAGCTTCCTACAAAGGCTTTGAACCGACCACTCTTCACCTCCTTGCGCCCTGCACTGCTTCCTCTGGCTCAGCTCAGTCTATAGCAGCTGACTCTATACGGCTCAGCTCAGTCTATACAGTGGCAGAACTATTTTTAGCACACTCGGAAAGTAAGAGTTTCAAAAGCATGTGAGAATAAGTTAAGTAATTTACTACTAATTTGTTTTTTGTTTTGTTTTGATTTTTCAAGACGTTTCTCTGTGTAGACCAAGTTGCCCTTGAATGCACAGGGATCTACTTGCCTCTACCTGGGATTAAAGGCCTGTATCGCCACTGCCCGACACTACTGATTTTTATCTTTTACTTTGTGACTGGTCCTATGAAAGCAGCAGTGTATTATTCCAATTTAATCCTCAGAATAATGAAGTATGTTTTACTATGATCCATATTGGGCCAGCCGGTGTTTATAATTACATTTTCTTCTCTACAGATGAAACTGGTGTTCAGAAAGTTAAGAGTCGCTTGAGGTCACATAGGTTCTGAGAGAGGAACAGAGTTTGTATGACAATCTATCAATACAAAAACAAGAAATCATTCTCCTTCTTTGGCTTGCCTCAACACTTCAATTAAAATTCTTAGATCGATCCAGTCTATTTGTATCTGAGAACTTGTTGCTTTTATAGTCCTAGCTAATAAGTCAAGCCCTAGATGCCCATTAACAAATATCTGCACCTTGCACTTACTGGGATAAAACATTTAACACAAACTTCAAGTGATTGCAAACCAAGGAAACTTAAGTGGAAAACTATTAGTTCAATTTAAAATATATAGTCAAGACTCTGGATGAGGTGGTATCTACTCTGACTTGCTCTTTCTGCCATAAGAGAAATTCAACCAGATAAACCACAACTAAAATGATTTAAATAAAAATGCAAAAGAACACCCAGTTCCTTTCTGAAATAAGAAAGATAACATTAATATAGCTGCAATACTAGCAAATGCACGGGCTCTAGGAGTGGTACTATAACTTAGAAGATTTGAATTACTACAAAATGTTTACCCATCCCCAAATTTCCCATTATACCAGTGGACTACTTTCTATTCTGTTGGTTTTGGTGATTATAAAAATGAGGATTTCTTAACAGTTTCCTCCTGGCCTAGCAGAATCAAACATTAATTGGTTATCTTTCTGACTGCTGTCTGGCTCCTCTTTCCGACTCTTTTTAGATGCTGGTTGTTTGCTCTACCCACTTCTGAAGGCAGGCAGGCTCCTCTAACCACTTCCCGAAGATTGGCACAGGTCATGGCTGCTGATGCTGAGAACCATGACTCATGCATGGGTAACCGACATTCATCTCTTGGGTGTTTTAAATGCTACACAAAGGTTAAAGGTAACTGAGGAACAAAGAGGCCTTCCTTTCTTCTCAAGCAGGAAAACAACCTCACAAGTCTTACTTTAGTGAGAAAAGACACGGGGAAGCTCTAATAATAAGTGTTAAGCGAGTCTTTGTAAAAACAATAATTCTTATTTGGTTATCTAGCCATGTAACATCTTCCAGTATAATAAAGGTAGCTGAGATGGATCCATATGCAGAATATATTACAGTCGTAAGCCACCAAAATAGATTATTAAACATTGCAAACTGGAAATCATTTAATGAAACAAATTATACGATATTAACTTGTTAATGAACCTAGTCTTTTAGGCTTAACACATTCAGCATTGCAGGGACGAGTACAGAAGATGTTGGAGTTTCCATTGGGGTCTTCAGTCTGAGAAGGCCATTATTGAGCCCAAAGAGGCATTCCTGAACTGCTAAGAAATATTAGCTCCAAAAACATTCAATTTAATGTAGATGGAAAAACTAGAAGATTTCCATAGGCGACACGATGCTGAGGTCATCTGTTAACATGTTCCCAAGTTGTTGAGCTGGCTTACCACCAAGAAATAGTGTCTGAGGAAGAAAGTTCACCTCTATCTTTGAAGACTGATAAAAGGAAAGCACCTTCTTTCTATATTTAAGGAAGAATGATATCTGGGTGTAAACTCTGCTTCTGGAGCTGGGTGTGGTGGCACACGCCAGTAATCCCAGCACTTGGGAGGCAGAGACAGGCAGATTTCTGAGTTCGAGGCCAGCCTGGTCTCCAGAGTTGAGTTCCAGGACAGCCAGGGCTACACAGAAAAACCTTGTCTCGAAAAAACAAAAAACAAAACAAAACAAAAACAAAAACAAAAAAACCCACAAACAAACAAACAAACAAACAAACAAACAAAAAACCCTCTGCTTCTGGGTTCTGAGTGGGATTATTCCCACTCAGTGAGATTATCTGAGTGAGATGAAATTCTATGCAGAAGGCCAAGCTTTCCAATAATGAGCAATCTGGCAAGAGCCTGAAAAGCTGGCAGGCTCAAAGGCTACTTGCCAGAGGGCTGTGGACTTTTCCTATGCCTTTACCAGGATCCTGACTTAGAAAGCAACGATTCAAGTTCTAAGCAAGGCAACAACTTGAGTTCTATGGAACGTTTTAGCTCTGTTCACCTGTATTCAAAACCAGCTAAAGGGGGAAAAAAATCAAACAAAGCAGCACAAAGAGGAAAGAAAGAGGTAACACCTTATTTCCCCTTGAGAGAGAGAGAGACAGAGAGATGGGGGGGAAACGGGGACGACAGAGAGACAGAGAGAGAGACAAGCAGAGAGACAGACAGACATGCCCCAGAAAACTGACAGATATTTAGACTTGATCTCTCTGTTAGTCTTTAAGACACAAAAAGAAATCCATCTATAAAGTTGAATATTTTGGTTATCACTGAACACTTTGAAATCACTGAGTTTTACAATGTGCTACCAAACAGCTGTGCTAATATTCAACTGTAAAGAGCTTTGGAGTGTTCAGCAAGCAGGACATACTGCATTTAATTAACAATAAAAATAAATTTGAGAAAATAAGAGAAAAGGGCCCATACTGGACAGCCTATGAATCTCATTGGCTTTATAGTGAAAGTTTATTGTTTTTAATCCAAGTACAATCAGCTACTAGTTACATACAGTAAAAAAACAAAAACAGCCACAAAGCAATGATGATAGTCTGTGACAGTGTACAGTGGAGGAAATATTCCGTTGGAATCCTCCTGTGGATCCACACCTGACTTCAGCACTTAAGCTAACCCTCCCTCCCCAAATTAGTTAAAAAAAATATTAATGATGTCTTGCTTGGGTATAGCAAGATTCTAAAATTTCTTGGGGATACTGGAGAACTTTTAAAACTGAAAGTGGTAAAACAAAACAAAATTGAAACGTGGAGACACAAGAAGCTTCCCAACACAAAGAAGCTTCCTTCATGAGATCTTGGCTTCAGGTCACCTCAAATCGAACCACCTGGAAAGAAAAGAAAACAGGGTCACTCCAGAAAGGGCACACAGAAGACTCAGCATCTACCCAGCATGGCTCCATCCTCCCTAAGAACACAGAATCCAAGCTTTCTTAAGTCTTTTACAAGTGAGCTACTTTACAAACAGCTGCTTTCTTTTCTAATATTCTGTATTGCAAATGTTAGTATTAGCACATACTTACTTGTTCAGAACTAGACAAACCATTTTTAGTAAAGCATGCTGTCCTCAGTACCTTGGAAGCAACCATATGACAGGCTATTTCTATGACTGGGTGCCCTTACCTTAGAGGAATACGACTCCATTCAAAACTAAGTCTCATATATATTTGGTCCGATTGAGGGCTCTTTCAGCCAGGTGACCACTTTCATCTGTGATCTTCTCCCAATCAGTCTGTCCGACCACAAAACCTATGGCCCTTTTCCTATCTGCATCCTTCTTTTCTTCTAGGTCTGCCCATCTCACCTAAAGAGAAAAAAGCATTAGACTGGGCTGTTTGAGGGAGGGAAACCCAAAGGTAGCCTCTTTGGACAATTTGTTTTATTATTTGGGTAGATTAATGGACTTAAAATTACAAGTCAAAAAACTGTTTCTATTCTCCGCCAACGTGACCTTAAAATACAGTTATGACTCTTACCTGTTTCAAAATTTCCCATAATTATAAGACAAAGACCACTAAAGGTCTCTTGACACATCCTATAACCTCTATGGCAACTCTGGCCAGTGTCAAAGGCATTCTATATGAGCAAAACACTTCCCTCTAGTTCTCATTTACAGCCCTGTCTACTTAGTGTCAGCGCAGACACCTTTCTCCACTTTATCCTTTGCAATTTAACCATTGCTTCCCTAGGCTTGTCTAGAGCCTGACATACCGACTTGAATTTCCATATTTCATGATGACTATGTTTATGTAAATAGAAACATATACTACATATATATAGACTTAGATCATGGACAAAGCTTTATCTCTGCACAATAACTATTGCTTGAAATTAATCAGAGAAAGAAAACAGGGGGCTAGTAGTGTCATTTTCATTCCTAAACAGAGACCACTGCTTCAAATGTTATTATGGTAAGGTTTCAACTGCAGATATATGGGTTCAGGAGTATTTCCTATTGGTACTTTAAAAAGGTAGATTTATAATTAAAATATATGCATATATCTCATATTATTTAAGAGCAAAAAATTTGAGAGATTATAATACTGTTACTTGTACTGCACATATAGTACCAAAGCATAGACTATATTTTAATATGCTATATTTTAAATACAGCTTGTGATTTATTATGTCCAAATTACAGAGCAGTGGAATTCTGTGCTCTTTACATTGGTATGGAAATGCATTACTGCTTTAAGGTATACTGACTTTCCTTCTTAACATCTGCAAGACTGACAATAAAATGCCTAGGCTTCTAACATCTGGTTGGAGGGAAGACAGAGCAATAGTAGGGAAAACTGGTTAACACTTGACTTTTTTATTTCTACTTTGGTTGTACAATACACACGTGCACTGGTGCAAAACACATGTCAGTGTGGAGGCTAGCAGGTGATCTCTGGTGTCATCCTCTATAGTAAACTGGGATTACAGGCAGGCCACCACACCCACCTGACTTCTGATCTGGGGATCTGAGCTCTGGTCCTCACACTTGCTCGGCAAGCACTTCATCCAAGCCATCTCCCTAGTCCCACACTTGACTCTTCTTAAATAGTTTATTCTTGAGCCAAATATGAGTGACCATGGCCTGGGAACACAGATTACAGTTGTACCAAATAGTATGCTCCAACGTGGAAGCAGTTTCATCAGGTTTAACAGGCACAGAACAAAAAGTAAACAAACTTTTCAGATATACTGGTGGGGATCTTTAACAAATGTGGCTTTCTCCCGCCTGGGATTTCAAGTATGCATGAAAATGTTTCTTTCTCTTTCCCTCCCTCTTTTTTTTTTTTTTTTTTTGGTGGTATTGGAGATTGAACCCAGGGCTTTGTACTTGCCGTTATCATTGAGCTTTATATCCAAAAAATATGCACTCTAAGTAATTCATACCTACTCTTAGTTCCACTTAGGATCAAGAGTACACATTTATTGAAATGTTACTAGTGTTAAGAGTGTTAAAGGATGCATGGGCAGATATTCAGTGACCACTTAATGAAGAAAAAGTTAACTCAGCCCACAGTCAATTTAAATGCACAGAGCATCCTCAATAGTTAAGTAGAATAAGTAATTGTATTCAGCTACTCTGTCATAAAAAAGATTTATTTTCTATACTGTGTGAGTAATTTGCCTATATAAGCAACTCAAATGTGCAGTGTCCCTTGCCAGAAGAGGGTATCAGATGCCCTGGAACTGGAATTAAGACAGCTGTAAGCCACCATGTTGGTATTAGGAACCTGACTTGAGTCCTCTTCAAGAGAAGCAGGCACTCTCAACTGCTGAGTCATCCCTCTAGCCCCATATCCTGCTACTTTTGAATCTAAAGTTTAGACTCTGGAACAGAAAATTAATTTTATTTGTTATTATTTTAAGAGAAAACACTGATTTCAGTGGTCACTGAGATGGCTATGCTGGCTAGTTTTTTGTTGTTTTTGTCAACTTGACAGAACTAGAATCATTTGGAAAGAGGGGACCTGGACTGAGAAAAAAATTAACCCTACCAGATTGGTCTATGGGCAAGTCTGTGAAGCATTTTCTCGATTAGGATTGATGTGGGTGGATCCAGACCATATGGGAGTGACGTCACCTTGGGCAGGTGGTCCTGAGTTGTGTATGAAAGCACACTGAGCATGGGAAGCCAGGAAGCATCTCCCTCCGTAATTTCTGCTTTACTTCCTGTCTCCAGGTTCCTGCCCTGACTTCAGTCAGTGACTGGAGTGTGAGCTGAGCATCTGGAGGAAAAGCCCTGGCCTTTCCTCATGTTACTTTTGTTTAGGGTATTTAACAATAGAAACCCTAACTAAGACAATGGGTAAAACTGCAAACACTCACACATGCTGCATAGATTACTATGATTTTTTTTTTTAAACAGGTTTATTTATTTTATGTATGTGAGTACACTGTAGCTGTCTTCAGACACACCAGAAGAGGACATTGGATAGCATTACAGATGGTTGTGAGCCACCATGTGGTTGCTGGGAATTGAACTCAGGACCTCTGGAAGAGCAGTCAGTGCTCTTACCCACTGAGCCATCTCTCCAGCCCCGATTTTTTTTTTTAATTGTTGGGTGTGTTATTCCAGGGGTTCTAGGTGTCCTAGAGTTCTAGGACAGCCAGGACTATGCAGAGAAACCATGTCTAGAAAAAACAAAAAGAGCCGGGCGGTGGCGCACGCCTGTAATCCCAGCACTCTGGGAGGCAGAGGCAGGCGGGTTTCTGAGTTCGAGGCCAGCCTGGTCAACAGAGTGAGTTCCAGGACATCCAGGGCTATACAGAGAAACCCTGTCTCAAAAAAACCAAATCCAAAAAACAAAAACAAAAACAAACAAACAAAAAGAAAAAGCAAATTGTCCAAGTTCCTTCTAATTTTCCTAAAGATGCTTCTGAGATTTACAACATCATGTCATTTTTTTGATGGAGAGGGTAATTGGAAAACAAAACAAAACAAAACAAAACAAAACAAAACAAAACAGCACACAGAAAAACCTGACCAACACTCAAAGGTTTGAGTTCAATGCTGTTTAAATATTTCTAAGAAACTTAAAACTTCTTGAAGATCAATCCCTTTCTGTTTGAGGTTGTATTAAATGCTGTCTCAAGACTGCCTTTTCTAGTTTATATGTGAAAAATGCAAGTGCTCAAACTCTGTAACATCACCAGCACAAATTACATTTTACAAGCTAGTCATTTAAGTAATTTCTAATATTACCAACTCTACAGAATCACTTTTTGAAGATAGTCATAGTTATTTCAGCAAAAAATAGAGAAAAATAGTTCCCATATCAAATAATTTCCTATCACCAGAACTGTAACTCTCAAGTCGCTTCCCAAGCAGAAGTTCAACCTGTTCTGTTGTGTGACACTGGGTCTTACTCTGTAGTCCAGGCTGGCCTCAAATCTTGGCAATCTTCCTGCCTTTACTCCCAAGGTGGTAAAATTGCAGGGTGCCTTACCATACCTACCTTGAGCCAATTCTATGACAGTGTTCAGGTCCTTATGTGTGTCTGGGCATAGGTTTAAGGCCATTACTGGGATTTTCCCATCTTCTCAAACTATACAGACAAGAGTGAGTTTTTACTACGTTCTTAGTATTTGAACTTTTTTGTTTCCTAATACAGAGCTAGTCTGGAACTCACTATGTAGACTAGGCTGCTCTGGTTTTCAGTTATAGGATTATAGGTGTAGCAGCGTATCTTACTTGTCTGCAGTATAGCAATAAGCTTTAAAATATTGATTCTTTGAAACAATACCCATCATAAAAATAATCTACTTAGATTTTTTTTAATCTCTCATACTAAAATATTGTCATATCTAAGCACTAAGAAAATTAATTTGAAAGAAATACAGAGGGCCTAGGGAGATGTCTCAGGGTTTAAGGGCACTTGCTCTTGTAGAGGACCCTGATTTGGTCTGTCAAGTGTATGGTAGTTTATACCCATCTGTAACTCCAGATCTAAGTGATATGATGTTCCTTCAGGCCTCTAGAGGTACCAGGCATGCACATGTTACATACAACATACATGTAAGTTAACAATCAATAAAATATGAATAAATAAGTTCTTAAGAACTGACTTATCTATGTGGAACAGGGTAGGTATGTCTGTAATTGTAGTGCTTTTCGTTTTTACTGGGAGCTAGAGACTAAATTTAGGTTCTTATATTTGCACGACAAACACTTTAGGGACAGCCATTTCTCCATCCCCAACTTTTTAAAACCCAAATGCTTCATGTTTGGTAGTTAATGACAAAAGCCTCCTACCCTCTTCTTCCCAGGCTCAGACGCGCGAGTCTCGTAGTCGTCAGGGAGCTGAAGGTAATCCTCCATTCTGCTGGCAATCGCTTCCCAGTCTCGCTTCCTTTTAGTGCCAGTCCTTAAGCCATCCAACTTGTCTGAGGGACAAACACAGAGCCATGGCATTAAGGGCATGTGAATCTGCACAGCGCACAGAGGAGAAGGAGGGCTGGACTGCTCCCAGAGGGCATATCTACATTTTTCAATGCAGCATCATTTTCAGATTCAAGCTATCTTCTTGGCTAAAAAAATATCAGATTTTATGTGATTCCCACTATCCGTTTGGTGTTTGTACTGGTAGTCATATTTTTATTTTGATGGTTTTAGTATGGACAAGGCAAAAAAAGATCCTGTCTCCTGGGTTCCCACCCTCAGAAAAATCACACTTCAGCTATTATGCTCTGAAAGGAAGAAAAGCAGGTCTCATTATTGCCTTTTTCTTTACCACAGTGTTAACAGCACTCAGTTGATCTACAATGATGTGTGATGTGTCATATGAAAATCAGACAGCAAGATAGTAACAAGATCCTGTTTAAGGATGTGTTTGATTATGGTTTTCCAAGGAGCACCCATGAGTTAACAAGTATGAGCAGACAACTAGGACTCCATTGTATAATGGACAGCACTGATGGCCACTCTCGTACTTTGACTATACTGTAAAGCACTGCTGACTTACCATGCTAAAAGCTGGCAAGTCAGCCCCAGTAACCAGATCTGGCATTTCTCTCTGAATCATAAAACTGAAAGGAGCTGGCCTCCTAATAGCTCACTATTATCAAATAAGCAGCACATTCAGAAATTGTGAGATATGAGATTAGGTGTTTTAAATAATACACAGTGAGAATGTGTTGTCTTTTTTTATTGGTTAATATTGACTCTGAATACAGATGTGGCATATTATGAGTTATGTACATTTGAATTTCAATGAAGCGCTGGCACCCCTTGTACTTATCTGAACACACTATTGTTAAGGTAGGCTCATAAAGCTTAACTGTTTCAGACACACGCACCAACATTCAGCTCCATAAAGGACAAAGAATGTGTGTGGCAGAAATGGCTAGCACCAAGTTGGAGAGAATTCTACATGGAGCGTGTGGTGGCAGGAGGGAGGAGTTATGCTTTCAAATAAACAAACTCCACACACAACTAACCGTACACAAACTTTAAAAAGCCATAAAGATTTTGCATAATTAGCAAAAGTTTTAGTTCCCATACCCTTTCCTCACAAAAGCAATTACTAAAAAATCAGTAATGTAAATGACAACAGTTTATAAAACTTAAGAAACTTTTATCACCTTGTTTCAACAAGACTTCCTCTGATAGGCTCCACAGAACCAATCTTCTACCTCTTATGTTGATTAAATGCTATGGTAAATGGCTCTACTGACAGGCCGTATTGTACAGGATCCTTGACTACACAGGAATATCAACATGGTACCGGAAACCCCACGACCCCCACAAGTCATCAAGCTGACCTCAGGTCACCAACGCACGCTTATGAGGGGAGTAAGAAGCCCCAGCCCACTCATCACAGACTTCAAGGATTCTCAAGACTTAGTACCACCGACTCCGCGTGGACAGACTCTGAAGGGAAGGTTCCACATTTCAACTCTAACAGCACAGCCAGACAGAAATACAGAAAGGCAGGGTGGAACCTGCAAGAGTATTTCCTTGACTTTAGGTAACGGCAGGAGGCACAGACTAGGAATTGGGTATTTGCACCTTGAAGCACCAGAGCCTGCATTTCTAGTCAGAGTATGCTTATTTGAGATTGTACTGTGCAGTCATGTTTCAAGTTTCATTTGAGTATGGAAGAAAGGCTGAACACCTCGTCCAACAAATACCAGAGTCACAAACACTGAGACGATATAAAGTGAGGGAAGAGGCATATGGGTGTTGGTTACAGAAGAAAGACTGGTGTCCAATCTGTTCACACGTTAGAGGCCTGGGTCGCAAAAGATGAAGTTTAAAGAGGATGAATTTTTTGATCCAACTTGGTCAAGTCACAGAATTTACCACATCTTTAAAACACTGCATATAACTATAGCACAACAGAAAAATTCCATAGATACATCTATTATTTTCTAAATGTAAATGGTATTTGAAAAATTTTCCAAATGAGCATACAAAAGTTATGTGTCTACATCAATGACAATTACATCTCAACTGTGAAAGGATGATCCCATCTGTCTGATGAGTTGAAGGCTAGAATACCACCGACGTAATGACAGAGCAGAGCACTTTCTATGGAGAGACTTGTTAGGATGGTTAACAGTCTCCAACACTCTAGGTCTTACAGGTGTGAGAAACAACCTCATATTACTGCAAATGAAGTAGCTTTAGTACTTAAGTCCAGCAGATATGTGTAAAACCCAACTTGTGCATTACCCTGTCTATCTCCCAATTAGGAAAGAACAGTCAGGTGTAACTGACACTGGTCAAGCAGCTGTCAATCACACTGTAATACTAAGCTAGTTACAGCTCAGACCAGTTCTGAAGTGTTTGAAATTGATGCTGCTTCCAATTTAACAGACACGGGCTGACCTGTATATTAAGCACAAGTGAAGATTCTGCAAAGAATTCTGGCAATCTGCTTGAAAGAGTATAGAAGTATTTTCATACTGAAGACTCCTCTATGATCAGAACTCTTCAGCTCCATGTGTCAGCTCTCTCAACTCAATCTACCACACAGGGGAAGCTCAAGTGTGCTCCCACCTCAGCATAATCACACCGCCGAAAGACATGGCAGAACGCTGGTGGAGTACTCAGGGAAGCAATCTCTACCTGGTAATCAAACATTCAATTTGATACAAAAGGCAACACCAATAGGCTAATTCTCAGATGATTTTCATGAGTTTGAAGAGAATTCTCAACTGGCCTAATCTCAAAGTAAACACTTTGATACATCTTATAGTCAACTTTCCTTCTTCCAAGGCTGGATTAGTTCTCAAAATAATCCAGCAGTGCCAGATGCCAGGTCATTATAAAAAACATTACTGTCACTCTTTTTAAAACTAATTAAAAATTCCCCTTTCTAGATTTATCACCAGACCATTACTGAGAGTATTTATAACAAATCCATTTCTGCAATTTACTGTGTAATATCTTCAAAACTGACAGGACTGTGTAAGACACATTTCTGAGAAATAAATAGACAAGCCATATTTCCCAGAAATTAATACAAATATTAATAACATTCTTCTTGAACAGTTATCATGGCTACATTCCATTTTCTTTTCCCCTCTAAAACTAGAAAGGGAAATAGAAAATGGGATGGCATTTTTTTTTAAGCAAAATCCCAAATCATATATTACACACGGCCTTGGAATAATAATTGTTAAAATATGCAACATTTTGACAATTCCCTTGCTTTTATGATTGTTCTTTGCCACAAAAGCTAATCAATAAAGCACTGACAGAATCAAATCATCTTAAAGTCTCACAGGTTATTTTAAAAGTACAGAACTTCAAACAGGGCTAACCTAATTCAAAACAAGCAAAACTAAAACACCCCCCCCTCTTAAAAAGGAAGATGTAGAGAGTATTTTCTTAAATATTTAACTACATTTAAGCAAATAAGTGTCTATGGTATGTGGAAGGAGACAGCTGACTATTAAGATTTCTCTCAAGAAAGATTTGTAGATGAATATCAATAAACCACAAATAATCTTCATTTGACACACCCTAAAACATTTTTAGACTTTACAGCAAACACCTATCCCATAATACAATAATAGTAGAGTTTGTGAACTTATCTTTTAACATACAACCTAGTCAAAACCAACTATCTCTAACCCAAGTACTTGGGCACAATGCAAGACATGACCCATGCAAGTATATATACAATATATCTATCCCCTTTGATATAAAACACAAAACCTAAGCCGCAAGACTGCTGAGTAGCCAAAGTTACTGCAGATTTAGGATGTTTAGATGGTTGCTTGTTTTTGGAGTAACAGTACACCAGGAAGAGAAACACAAGAGTCACCTTTCCTAATTACAGCAATGTCTTTATAATCAGAAGGCCTGGCATGGCATCCTTCCTTAAGTTTTTATTGACATATCTTAATTGACACGTTAAATTAGTCTCTTTAAATGAAGTAAAAAAAAAATTATAACAAAACGAAACCCCAAAAACACTACCTTACAATATCACACTAAAATACTGAAGGAATCCATTTAATACAATTTTTTTTTTTTTTTTTTTTTACTCAAGCAACTCAAAGGTTTGATTTAAACAATTATTTTAAAAGGTTAACCTTGTAACACAGCACTAAAGACAGCCTGAGGGCAAATTTAAATGGAGTCCCCTTGAATATTATATATTTACTTTCCTTACCATAGAAACTCAAATTTATTACCCAAGGTATTTTTTTTTAAGTTACTTTTTAAAACCCAAATACTTACTAAAATTATTACTTAAGTACTCACAAACAAGCTCAATTTTGGATTACAGATAAATATTCTTTTAAAAAATGTTAGGGACACATTTCTGATTAATACTAAAAAGTGATTGTCAAAAGTGACAGTATGTTATTATGCTTATCAAATATTTCTAATTACCCTAAAAACTTCCAATGATACAAAAGCATTTTTTGTAGAAAATATGCTTTTTAATCTGTTACAGATATAAATAGTTAAGGCAAAAGCTGGTGAAATGACCGAAGGATGTGGGCTGGCCAAAATCTTGTTTAAGCAGAAGTCTCCAGCCCTTGCCTCCTGGTGCAGTGAAAGCTCTATGACCATTACCATCAGGCATCACATATAAAAACAGGAAAAAGGAAATACCCACCTAGCTTTGCCTCAGAAGTGTCCATCTCCCATTTGCTTTTCGGAATGTAACCCTAAATCGTACACAGAGAGAAGCTCGAAGGGTTAGAAAGAGACACATACATGCATAACACGTTTGAACTGGAAAAGCATTAAAACTGGGACTGGATTCAGTTTCCACTCACTAGTTACACATATATCCTTATGGGAAACACAACTTTATTATCCTTGAAGAAAGTAAGTGACCAAATTCACCAAATTTCCCTGCAGACCTCAGATTTCAGTCATCAGGGTAGGATCATGAAGGCGCTTTGAGCTAAGTCCAGTTGAGGTCTCACAACTGTACCCTCAACAGCAGATGAGCAACAATTATGGTAAGAATATACAGTTACTGAACTAGGTAGGATCAATCTCACTCTGAGAATTTATAAACTAGCTAGGTACTTTCAAAGTACAACTGCTATTCTCAAATAATTGAAGCCATGATGTCCAAAAGTGTTCTTCAAGACAATCTCTTGATAGTTGAGTGTCACTTTAAGTACTTGAAAAGAAAGACTGACCCAACTCCCGCATATGAAGCTTACACTCATTTAAAATGACTCAGTTCATGTACCAGTTTGAGCATACAAAGGCTAATTTTATTGAATCAACTTCAGAGCAGTTCTATTTCACCAGATGAAAATTAAGTTATTTCTGATATCTTATAGTATTATATTTTCCTATTATGTGATAAAACCAGAAATTACCACAGGCAATTTACAGCTTACATAAGATAACTAAGTAATTTACTTTAAACAAACTTCCCCAAAATTTTCCAATGTCCCAGGGTGCCTATAAACTATGTAGTAATCCCTTCTGTTTATTCTCCTAACCATCTAATTCTATGTCATTTATTATAACTTCCCCTTTCCTTTATTTGGACTGTGTTTTCGAATAGATCCCATTATACAGAAACATTAATATTAGGACCTAGTAAACCAGATCAATTGATTGAAGGTTTCTGTTTTTTTTTTTTTTTTAAGGAGTCCTCTACTGTGGAGAATGTTCAAGGTCAACACACAGATTGACCCCCAGCTGAGCTGGAAAGCGTGCTGGAGACTGTGTAACAATCTCTACAGGAGAGTTTTCTTGAGCAACCTTACTCCAGGAAACCTTTAGGCTTATATACTGCAAGTCTTTATGCCAGAACTAGGAATTAGTAGGTAGTATTTCATATTATAAATTACATATTTCCCAAGAACACGTTAGATCAAATCAAGAAAAAGCTCTGCTAAAGCAATGGTGTTTATAAATACCAAGAAAACTTGTACAAGTGTGACCTAAAACCTTAAGCATCACTGAAATGATATATTTATAGATTCTAAATCATATAGCCTATGATTTAGAATGCAGAAGCACTAAAGGCAGTAATGTATCTCACCAATAATCTCTAAGGATTCTTTTACCTAAGAAAAGCTTGGGTTTCATTCAATACAGTACGGAAATTGCAAAGTTTACTGAGATTTCTATTAAATTGTTTTGAATGACAGGAAACTCAAAACTCACATCACCTTGGCTAATATTCTGCAGGAATCCTTTACCCTTGGGATAGGTTCCAAGAGTAAAGGAGCCGGGCTCTGCTATGTGACTGGGTTAAAGAAGCCTTAAAGTAAAGAGAATCCGTTACCCATGCTGGAGCTATCTTTATTCATTCTTAAAACAATCATCCTTCTGTTGTTAAAGTAACAGGTCACTCAGAAATAGTCCAGCAGAGTAGAATTTTAAGGCTTCTTCACCAGTTCTCTGATGTAAAACTAGAGAGTTGCAACATGGTTTCCCTTTAAAAGGTAATTGTACATTTAATTAAAAGCTCCAAGTTGACTACATTTAAACAAGTGAGATAAAATAAAAATGTCACAAAAGATGGAGCTGCCAAAACACCATGGATTTCTCCTGTACAGGCTACAAGTAGCAAGTGAGGTTAATAACCATTAAGAAATGTGGGCCTTTATGTAAATTTCCCCTCACATTTTAGATCATGTATGTCAAAATGCAACCTGATTAAGAAAAATAAGAGAATTAAAAAACATACTGAGACTCAATTATCATTACCTTTAAAGTTTAGTTTTTAATCCACATTTTAAGACATCTAGGAATGTAGAGGTCGACACCAATGCTATATAAACACAGTTTCTATCACGAATCATTTATGTCATACATGGCTTTAAAGAGACCACTCCTTGTAGACTATGTTTTAGGGAATAGGAATTGGGGATCTCGGTTTATACATTTTCATTAAGAGAAGTAAGGAGAAGCAACTTTAGCAAGAGCTGAAATGTCAAATAAACCAAGTAATACTGTGGGTTTTAAAGGTAATACTATCTAAAGGCATTGTTAATCTATGTACCTCATTAGCCAACACTGAAACATCAGTAATTTTATAAGTTTCACTTCTTGAGTGACAGAGTTAGGGAAGCATCTCCACAGAGGTTTAATCAAAGCACTTACAGGAGGTACACAGAACTTTAAACTCACATCATTAAGTATCTCATCAGCCTGGGTTAAAATCCATTGCCTACACAGTCATTTTTGCCATCATTTAACAAGAGAAAACAAGAACGAATCCAGCAGCCAGTGACAGCCTTTGCCTCTTCACTCAGAAAGTTCTTCTGCCTCAAAGTAACAGAACTTAATTTTGAGATCTTACAGCAAAGAGACAAGAGTTTGCATATGTTGTTGGGTAGGCTATACCACATGCCTGCTGGAATGGGAAATGTCCTTTCATATGTAACTGACTTTCTGGAAAAGTCTACTCCCCTACAACCCCCCCACAGCTAGATGAGTACAAAGACGAGTTTCTTAGGACTCTTAAAATTTCCCTAACAGCACAGGATTTTTCTTGGACTAGGGAAAAATAAAAAGAATACATAGTCTCCACGAGGATGATTACGGAAACCTTTACTGTAAAGAGTGTGTATCAACACTACTAATCAAACTACATATCTGAATATAAACACTCCTTAAGAATAACAAAGAGACACTGTGCTCAAAGTGGTTGGTCTGTCTCCTACCAGTTCGCTTTCCTCTTCTTCTGCATCTTTCTTTTCTTCCTTCTGGTCTTCAATGTTTGCATCAAAATCTTCCATCTCTACCTACAATATGCCAAAAATCATTTTAAAAACAGGATTGCATTAGCATTTAAGAAAGTGTTGACTCACTAAGATCTGGAATGAGCACAAGACAGCAGGGGGTCTCCTCCAACACATAATACATGAATTCTAACACTCTGAACTTTGAAGTGGGACTAAAAGACTACAAACAATACCTCTGCAACTTTCCCTGGATTTGTCATCTATTTATCCTTCTAAAGCTGGGTAAAATCTTTTACTCCAAGTAGATAGGTTTTTAATACTTTACTCCAAGTAAATAGGTTTTTAATACTTAAGAGATTAGAGTCTTTTAAAACTCTAATTTCTTTAATCAAATTTCAAAATATGAGAAAGAGAGGGAGGGGTACATCAACAACAAATGTAAGAGACGACAGAGCAAACAGTAGTGTGGTAGAGGCTGGCCCACAGGGATTTTGATACACATGGGACCACATGGATGTGCAAGTTAAAAGAATATCAGAACACTGTGATGAGAGCCATCAAGAGCTGGTTTAAGAGTGGATTGATGTTTCCAACATGGTGGTTCCTACTAAAGAAACAGAAAACTCGGTAAGAGGAGCAAAGTGTGACGCTAACATGGTGTGTTTGAGGGAAACTTCAGAAAATAATTGTAAAAAGAATTTAAAGCACTCCACTCAAAATTGTTAACTTTTTTCTTCCCTAACAGGATATGGCTATGTAGACCAGGCTACCCTCAAACTCACAGAGATCTGTTTGCCTTTCCTTCCCAAGTGCTGGCATAAAAGGCAACACCATCAGGCCTCATGAGAATTGTTCCTTTGAAGGTAGACAAGCCAGTATTTACAAGGTATAGAAAAGGCAGTCTAGGAAACTAGAATGGGTATAAAACTGGCAAACCTAGAAATAAGTTCTTTTCATATGTAAGTAAAACCTGAGCTAAGGCTAGCACCCTAACTTTAAGGCCTGGAAGGCACAAACCAGAAAAGGAGATTCTCAAGATGATCTAGTGATATGTAGTGGAAGAATGTGGACTCATGAAAGCTAAGGAGAAAGATATGTTTTAGGAAGGTGGCATGACTGATCACACGAGGCTTTGAAATCTGGACAAGACAAGTGTCTGCTGCTGAGCCAGAGTCTCACTCAGGAAGGACAGCACCATTCAAAGAACGAGGTCAGAGGTCAAACAAAACAGAAGCACACAAGCGAATGAATCAGAAAGTCACCCTCCTTTCAGGGTATGTTCTTCCACCAAACGAGTAACTACTATGCAAGTTACCAGTGAGTGAAAATGTGTTGGGAACAAGAAATTAATGGGCACTTATAGATCACTTATTACAAAATGGAAAAAAAAAAAGCAGAAAAAAACCAACAGATCTGGCACGCCAAGGTTTAGACCAATGCCTACATCACAATAAGGTAAACTGTCATCTCAAAAGTGAACCAAGCTGGGCGTGGTGGTATACGCCTGTAATCCCAGCACTCTGGGAGGCAGAGGCAGGTGAACTTCTGAGTTTGAGGCCAGCCTGGTCTACAGAGTGAGTTCCAGGACAGCCAGGGCTACACAGTGAAACCCTGACTCAGGAAAAAAAAAAAAAATCAAATGTGAACCAAACGTAGTGAACTGAGAACACATACTTCACATAGATTCCTGTTGAGGTTTTAATTTACACATCTCTGTGTTCTTTCATTCACTGGCTTCACTCATGTCTGTATGTGTGAATGTACACATGTGACACTGCCCTGGTGCATAGCAGGCCAGAGAGCAATCTGTAGGAATTATTTCCCCTCTATGACCTCATTACCCATTTAGCCATCTCCCAAGATCTTCTGCTATTTAATTTAACATAAACATATTATTTAACTTAAACATAAACTAGTGGAATTAAAAGTATGTGATGCTTTATTTTCGGAGTCAAGGTTTCTCAGTGAACCCGGAACTCACCAATCTGGTTAGACCAGTTAGCCAGTGAGCCCTAGGGAGCTCTCTTATCTTCCCCTCCTAAGTGCTGGGATTACAGACAGGCAAGGGTCAATGCACCCAGTTTTTATATGAGGTTGGGAATCAAACTCATGGCAAGCAATTTACTGAATGAGCCATTTTTCCTATCATAAAAGTGTTACAAAGGCTGGGCATGGTGGTGCATGCCTTCTCTGTGAATTCAAAGCCAGCTTGATCTACAAAGGAGTCCTAGGACAGCCAGGGCACACAATGCTTCTTCCCATCAAAAGGAAGTGTTATAGAGTGCATCATCAGGGCAAGAGATAAACACAAACTACTGTAAATTTAACTCAAGTGCTGTTCCTGGTTCTGCTCCCTGACTCTCATCATCAGCACGCAATTGGGCAGATCCTGAGAGATGGAAGAAGGAACAGTCAGGAGAGGGTGTGTGGAGAGATTGAAGAAGGAACAGTCAGGAGGGTGTGTGTGTGTGTGTGTGTGTTCAAACCTTTGTGGGTAAGTGGGGTATATTAGAGAGAATGTACATCAGTCAGGCCAATGTGCTGGGATGCATCATTTAGATTCCAGGTGCTTGCTGGATATGACCTTATAAAGAGAGGAGATTTAACCTGGCTACAGATTATGTGACCTCTTCTGGTTGAGCAAAGTTGGGGGTCAGGACTATGTGCCTGAGACATGCAGGCCCAGGGGTGGTCCTACTCCTGAGGATCTCAGGATGAGATTCCCAGGGTTGGACATGTCTCAACCTCACTCCTGCTCCAGACCAGCTTTTCCTGGTGCCATGGCACCCTGGCCCCACATCTCTTTTTGTTTTATAAAGGGGCAGTATCATAATAGATACTTGTATCCATTTGTGGGAAGTTCTGGTATTGGACCAGACTGAAACAGTACTGGTAATGTTGCTTATCTGTCCTGTAGGAAGTGAATAAGGCAGGAGCCTAGGATAAGGAGGGTCCCAATAGCTAGGATGGGGTCGTGGAGGAGGAGAGGGGGAAGGAACCAAGCAATTAAAAGCAACTTTGCTCCCTCAGTACAACACAAGTCCCTCGTTTTCGTTTTCTCCCCCGCCAGCAGGGCCCAGGCCGGGGCCGGGGCTGGGGCCGGGGCCGGGGCCGGGGCCAGGGTTTGGGATGGTGTTTCCTCTGTCTCCTCCTTCCCTGACCCAGCAGTGAGGTGCAGACCATCTTCTTGGTTAGTGGGGTGATATCAGACATTTCTGGCTGGGACCCAGATAGGCCTCATTGGTTCTTTTCTGAAAACATACAAACTTTTAAAGGTAACATTGTAGGGACATTTTTGTATTAACGCATATTTAGAATGTGCAGTGTGCACACATCAGCTAATGTGTTCCATGTTTGAGCAGGTGAAAGGCAACTACTGGTCAGTTTGGACTCAATAACCAGACTGTAATATGTCTTCATCCATGTGAGGTATGATGGATCCATGCCATATGAGAGGAAGACATGTAATCACAGCAGCCAGGAAGGTTCATTGGCTTCTGCAAGACAGTCACGTGTCAGCCAGTCTTTTGTGCGCTGCTCCCATGGAGGGGGTCAGCAACTGTGTCACTTGTCTTGTTGGGTTTTTGGATCTCTCTTTTTTTTTTTTGCAAGTCCGAAGTCAAGATTTTTAGGAAGTCTTCCTGGTCAAATCTAATCTTAATTAACATTGAAGGAATCCACCCACAGCTTTTGCTTCCTGTTGAAAGAAGAGCAAACCTCTTCCCCAATGCACACACTTCCTGACTTCTATCCTGAGGGTCACACATCCTTACCATGTACAGGATGATTTAACACAACAGTCCTTTCTAAAACCCAGTGCTTTGTTTTTCAGCAGCTGTGCTACCTGTCTCACTGACATTTTTAAAATTTAAAGTCAATAAAGCATTATTTAATCTATCTCTGGGAGACCTTATATCCCCCTTCTGTTTTATGAGCATTTCCTTTAAAGTATGTTAAGATTTTTCCACAAACTGCTTGACCTCTAGTATTATCCAAACTCTGTAAAATGAAACACATCCATCTACTAGATTTCATTTCTTTGGGTACCTTCAGGGTTATTTTCAGTAGGTAATGAAGCTTGATTATAAATAACAAAGTTAATTTTGAATCATCTGGAATAAGTTTAGCAGTTTTTTTTATGCAAAACAGCTCTTTTTGCATGTTAAAAGCCAGTGACTATATTAAATTCTGGAACGGCTAATAGAACCATGAAAATAGCATACAGTTCTGAATTTTGGACTGAAGCCTATGGGCCTTGAATTACTTCACTTATATTTCCTAACTTATAACCTGCCATTCCTGATTTATTGGCATCTGTGTAAATAAAAGGTAGGAGCTTTAGAAATTGGTGTTTCTAAATTCCTAAAGATGGAAGAATCCAGTTAGTTATTTTTATAAACTGAAGTTGCTTGCTTTTGAAGTATTTGTTGTTAATTTCTTCCAAAAATGTATTGCAAGCCCTTTGCTAGTCTTTATTGATTACCCATAATTAGGCAATCTCAGCATTAGTATAAGGCACTACATCTCTGCTAAGTCTATTTTTGTAAATTGATAAAGCCCAATTCTTTTTTCTTCCTTAATTTTTTTTTTTTTTTTTTTTTTTTTTGAGACAGGTTGTTTCTCTGTGTAGCCATGGCTGTCCTGGAACTCACTCTGTAGACCAGGCTGGCCTCGAACTCAGAAATCCGCCTGCCTCTGCCTCCCAAGTGCTGGGATTAAAGGTGTGAACTACCACCACCTGGCTTTTAAAAATATTTTATGTATTAAATTCTACTAGCTAGATCTAATTCAGTGAATGAAAAATAAATTTAGCTGTAACCCAAATGAAAACATTGATTTTCCCATTGTGTTTTTCAATGCATTTTAATGTCTCCCACCCCAAATTTTATTTATTGTTTGAGTGTTCTGCTGCATATACATCGACATGCCAGAAAAGGGCATTGGAGCCCATTACAGACTGTAGTGAGCCACCATGTGGTTGCTGGGAATTGAATTCAAGAACCTCTGGAAGAGCAGCCAGTGCTCTTAACCACAGAGCCATCTTTACCAACCCCTCCTCCTCCTCTTCTCTTTCTTCTCCGCCTTTCTTCTTCTTCTTCTTCTTCTTCTTCTTCTTCTTCTTCTTCTTCTTCTTCTTCTTCTTCTTCTTCTTCTTCTTCTTCTTCTTCTTCTTCTTCTTCCTCCTCCTCCTCCTCCTCTTCCTCCTCCTCCTCCTCCTCCTCCTTCTTGCTCTTCCTCCTCCTCGTCCTCCTCTTCCTCCTCCTCCTCCCCCCCTCCTCCTCCAACCTCTGGAAGAGCAGCCAGAGCCATCTTCACCAACCCCTCCTTCTTCTTCTCCTCCTCCTACCCCCTTCTAATTAATTTAGAAACTTATTTTATATAGGGTTTTAATTTTTTACTGTTTATATGCTAAAAACATTCATTCTAAGATATTATCTTCTCTATGTATAAGAATTCCCGTGGGAGAATGAGTACAAGACAGAATAACTGAACCGCCATCCAGTTTGGGATCCAAGGGAGCCACATGTGCCTCCTTCCTGCAATGTCTCCACCAGAGAAAATTCTCTTTCAGCCTCAGTCGATAATGTTCTTGGACTGTTTAATCACCTTGTAAGGTTTGAAATAAATTACTTAGCTCTTGAGTGAGCTCCAATCTCCCAGCAATTTTTGAAAGTCACCAAGAGTTTGTAAACAATCTGTTTTAATCTGTACCTTCCATGATTGAATTCCTCATAAACCTATCCTATATCCTGGATAATCAATGGAACTCCCTTCCTGTATTTCTTTAGGATCAATTTACAATCCCCAACTATGCAATATTCCTCCAGGGAACTTAAGGTGTGCACCATCAGCCCAGCTAATGTTCACCTTCTTAAATTTTATAATTAAATGCATTTATTAGAGAATGTCCTTATTCTTAGAAGATACAACATATTTTGCAGTGATGGGTTATGAGATTTTTCAACTCAGTTCTCATATGGTTGTACAGTAATGGTATGAAATAATGTTACTAAGTATTTATAAAGAAAAATGTAGGAAAATATTAACAAACTGACTTGGTTAAGATGGTACACACACACACATACACACACGCGCGCGCTCATGTAACTTTTCTGGAAGTTTCAAGTTTTCAAAGTCAAGAAGGTAAAGACTATGTTGCTGCTCTGCACTGCCCGGAGGCAGAAGCACACTTACTTCTTCAATTGCAGCATCTTGCAGCAGGGAACGGATGTCTAGACGCATCATGTGACGAGGTGCAGCTTCCCAATGTTCAGCCATCTAGTGAGATGTTCAGACAGGTTAACTCAGACAACTACTCCAATAAAGACCAAGGAAAGCATCTAGAGAAATACAATTAATGCTATAACTTTAACAGGTTAGTTTCAAGAAGAGGTAGACTTTCCACTTATAATACAGAAAGGAGACTACTTCCTAAAGCAGGCAGAAAGACTTGTAAGTTAAGTAAGACTTAAGACAGCACTGCTAGTGTTGAAGGAATGATGTCTGGGGTTCTCCAGTACACTACCTTTCTAAACTCACCTTATTTATTTCTTTAAGCTTTCTTCCATGAATGTTTCTCTTGCCACAAGTCTGGTTATCAGCACTCATTTCAGCCAAATACACCTAAATGAAAATGTGTAACAATTAGGCCAAGAAATATAAAACTCACACTCAAAGTGCTTCAAAGTTAAGACTATACCTCAAAACCCTTGGTTTTTGCTGCACTCCAAAACTGGTCAAAATGTCTAACTCTGTCATTGATAGCATCCAGAATAATGAATGGGAAAAAGCCGTCATCTAGAGTCTTTTTGAAAGTTTTGAACATGCTGGTGCGGTAAGTCTCTTCCATGTCAGCTTCATATTCGTATTCCATCACCTGAAATTTCACAGAGGAAAGGAGGTTAGCAGGAGTAAGGGTCAAACTTGGCCTGGCTAACTGAAACAGGAGACTCCGCACCCTTTTCTTCTCGCCTAAGCACCAGTTTTGTGTCTAGATGACAAGGAAATGCTTATCTTCAAAAAACCAACAAACCAACCAACCAACCCCAAGCCAAGCATGGTGGCGCACACCTTCAATCTAAGTAGGTGAAGCAGGCAGATATGGTGAGTTCAAAGTCAACTTGATCTCCCAGACAAGTTCAAGGTCAGCCAGGGCTTGTAAAGGGTTTTGGGCAGGTAAAGCCCAGCCTCAAAAACAAACACATCCCACCAAGAGGTCTGGTAGGATTCACATACCTTCTTTTTTACTTTCTTTCCAGAATCTGGATCTTTTTCTTCTTTTTCTACTTCAGCGATGAAATAATCATCTAGACTTAGAACCCTGGGTGCAGGTCCTCCAAATTCTACTTCCTTATCCTAAGAATACAACAATCAAGTTTTTTAAAAAAATTATGAACCAAACTGATGAACACTCAAGTTCCCACTTAGGGCTAAAATAAAAATTTCTGGTGGGTTCAAATCAATCAGAGGCAAAATTATTTGTCTAAATAGATGAAAAACTTATAAGGCCCCATGGACGTCCATAAGTTATCACTGGGAGATAGCTGGATGAATACAATACTACCCACTAACAAGCAAGCCATTTTTTCCTTTTTATTATCTTACTTTCCCATACTCACCCGGATAAGTTTTGCAACATGTGTTTTTCCACTGCCAGGCAATCCTCTCATTATAACAACAATCTGAAACACAATGGAGTGGGTAAGATATTTTGTTTTCTGAGGGGTTGGGCTATAGCTTGGTTGGCAGACTGCATCCTATCATGCAGAAAACAATGAGCACCACCCCAGCACTACGGCATATGCCTACAGTCCCAGCTCTCAGAGGGCAGAGGAAGGAGGTCAACAACAAAGTTCTTGGCTACACAGGGACTCTGGGGACTAGCCTGCTATACCGGACACCTCGTCTCAAATCAGACGAAAAAAAACCAAAACAGAACAAAGGAAATGCATAAATATGTAGAATAAATTACTAAAAACCCAAGGGCTCAAAGAAATTACAACAGGTATCAGAAATTACTCTGACATGAATAAAAATAAAGACATCATACCACAGCTCATGGGATAAAACTAAACAAATATCTGAAGCAAAATTTTAGGTTTATATGTCTATATCAAGAACTAAAAAAGGTTTAGGGGCTGGAGACATGGATTAGCTGGGATCTCAAAGGTGCTAGCAAACTCAACCAGCACACCCCTCCCTCCTTTTTAAAACACATTTCTGTGAATGTGGGAAATTGCTCAGCAGGTAAGAGCATTGGGTTCAGCTTCCAGCACCCACACAGTGGCTCACAACTGGCTGGCTATAACTAGACCCAGGAGATCCAACATCCTCTTCTAACCTCTGTAGGCACCAGGCACACACACGCTATGCATACACACATGCAGATATCTCACAAAATCAAAATAATTTTTAAAAATTAAGAAAAATGATCTAACATTGAAAACCTATTTTTCTACCTAAAACGTTATGAAAGAACAAGCTAAAACTAACAAAACAGAAGCAAGAGAACAAAGATTAGAACAAATACTAATAAAATAAAGTCAGTAAAACTTTATAGTTTGGATGTGGTTTGTGTTTTCCTCAACAGTACAGAAGCTGGCAGAATATAGATAATGGAGCTTTGATCAGGTGGGGATTAGTGGGAAGTTAACTAGGTCACTGCAGGTAATTATTGAAGGAGCCAGGATGGCTTCCGTGATGTGGAATGTTATACCCTGATCCTTCACTTCTCCAGCTTCCTGTTGCATTGTTGATTTTCCCTCCACCACACACACGCTCCCACCATGATGCATCCACTATGTTTTGATGCAAACAGAAGGCCCTGACCATAGCCAAACACATTCTGATGCTGCATTCCCCCATCTCCTATACCAGGGGCTAAATAAACAACTTTTCCTTATAAAGAACCCAGTCTCAGGTATTTCATTAGAGCTAAAAAGTAAAAACACTCCATATACAAACACACACCCAAATCTATAAACTTAAAAGCTGGTCCTCTAGAAACAAAACAAAACAAAACAAAAAACCCAGCAAAATTGATTTACCTAGATTAAGTAAAAAAGACTTAAATTACTATAATAAAAATTGGAGATGTCACTATTAATATTACAGAAATGTAAAGAAATTATAAAGGAATAGATACATATAAGTGTGTGCTAACAAAGAAGATAACTTAGATCAAACCAACAAATATCTACACTGATGTGAGTGACCAAACTTGCCTACAAAACAGACAAAAAGGGGGGGGGGGGTGATAGACAGAGTTAAACAAGGGGCAGGGTCAAGTGTGGTAACATAAGCCTTTAATCCAGCAGGAAAGAGGCAGAGACAGAGGTAGGTGGATTCTGTACAGTCAGCCTGGCTTACATAGTAAGTTCTAGAACAACCAGGAATATAGAGTGAGAACCTAGGTGAATGGAAGCTGGCACTGGTGACACGTAGCTTGAATGCTAGCCTTTGAAAGGTAGAGACAGGAAGATCAGAAAAAGTTCAATGTTATAAGGCCAACCTTGAGTACTTAAAAAGTTTGAGACCAACATATTATACTCTGAGAATTTATCTGAAAAAAAAAAAAAAACCAAAAGAAATAATTCCAAATATATGATGAGGCAAGCATCACTCTGATACCAAAAACCAGGCAAAGACATTATAAGAAAGCTATGATATTATGAACTATCCAGCAACACAGAAAAAAGTTTGGATGAAAATCAATTAATGTACTAAATTATGCCAATATACTAAAAACCAAAAAATTACAGCATCATTTCAACTAATCTAAAAAAAAAAAAAAAAAAAAAAAAAAAGGTGCAACAAAATCCAACAACCCTTTGTGACTAACAATATGCAACAAAGTAGGAATAGGAGGCACTTCCTCAACCTGATGAAGTGTAGCCATAAAAACAGACAGCTGGGCTCCTCAAGATGGCTCAGAGGGTAAAGGCCTCTACACCTCAGTATCTGCATTTGATCCCCGGGACTTACACGGGGAGAGAGCCAGCTCCTGCAAGCTGTCCTGTGATCTCCACACACCTGTTATAGCATGTGTGCCTCCCTTCATATACAAATAATAAAATCCATAGCTAACAACATGCTCAATGGTAAAAGACTAAATGTTTTCTAAGACAAAAATAAGGCAAAGATGTCCACTTCAAAGACATCTATCTACTCAATAAGGTACTGAAGGTGTCAGCTAGGGTGATTAGGCAAGAAAAATACAAGCCACTGAACTTACAACAGAAAAAGTAAAATTACCTTGCAGATAACATTCTTATATATGGAAAATTCTAAGAATTTGCTGAAAAGCTTTGGAAATGAAAAGTTAATGTTACTGAGCACATGATGAACACATAAAAATATAAGAAAAACTTGTATTTCTATACCTAAATTGAGCAAACCAAAAATAAAATAAAGCTAGTTATATAAAAATAATTTTAACTGTAAATGTATTAAACAATCCAATCAAAGCCAGGTGTGGTGGTACACAACTTTAATCCCAACAACTGGGATGCAGAGGCAGACAGATCTCTGAGTTTGAGGCCAGCCTGCTCTCCACAGTTGAGTTCCAGGCCAGCCAAGTCTAGTGAGATTTTTATCTCAAACAAACAAAACTAACAACAATATCATCAAAAGGTAGAAACTAGAATGATGGTATTGCTCAATGGTAGAGCACCTGCCTATCTAGGATCAAACTACAGCACTACCAAAAAGAAAAACAAATAACCAAAAAACGCCAACACAAACTACAAATCAGCTATGTGCTATCTATAGGAAATACACTCCACACACACAGTCTCCACAAGGAGAAGTCTCTTGAGTTGGCTCAGTGAATAAAATTACTTCCTGCTAAAACTGACAGTTTTTTGTTCGCTGAGATCAACATGGTTGAAGTGGAGCACCAACTCCCAAGGGCTGTCTGTCCTCTCACCTACACTGAGTAGGGCGGCATGGTGCGTACACAGAAAATGTGATTTAAGAAACATACTGAAAGTAAAGGGATGATAAAAGATATATATACACAAGTGCCATATCATCACTGGAGACATCTTCTAAGGATCCCTAGCAGATGCCTGAAAGCATGAATAATATTCAAATCCTGTAACGCCACAATAGTTAATCTGATAACTATGACAACTACTACGTGATCAACAGGTGGGATGCGTGGATATGGCAAGGGATGACTCAATCGGAAGATGTCACCATGGCACATAGGATTTTAAATTTATCAATTATTTCTAGAATTTTTCTTTTTTTTCTTTAAGCCGTAGTGTCTTCTTATACAGGCTTCTTACTTCTTACACAGGCTAACTTCAAACTCGTAGACACTTGCCTGCCTCTGCTAGGTTTAAAGGTATGTGCCACTACACTAGATATCAACTTTAATATTTTAATTAAAATTATTGTATCATTGTTGACTTCAGATAAGTGGATCTGCAGAAAGTACAACCATAGACAAGATGGTAGACTACTGTTATCATTCAAACAACAACCACAGAACATATAGGATAGCTATAGATTAAAAAGTGGGTAAAGAGAGGGCTGGAGAGATGGCTCAGCAGTTCCAGCACTTGTTTTAGCAGAGACCTAGATTTGATTCTTAGCACCCATGTGGCAACTCACAACCATCTGTAAATACAGTCCCAGGGAATCTGACTCCATTTTCTGACTCCTGTTGGCACCAGGCACACATGTAGTGCACACAAATACAAACAGGTAAAAATACTCATACGTATTAAAAAAATCTAGAATACAATGACCTATTTATCTATGTATGTGGAATCCAAGTATTTGGCTAAAATCTTTATTATAGGATTATTCATTATTATACACATTTAAAAAAAAGTATATATGTGTATGGTGTATGTTTATATACCCTTGTGTATATATCTATCCATGACATATTCTCATTCTTATTCTCTATCTATCTATCTATCTATCTATCTATCTATCTATCTATCTATCTATCTATATGTGTGTGTGTGTGTGTGTGTATATATATATATAAAATTTCATATATATGAAATTATATAGAGAGAATATATCAGGAGATTAAACCTATTCAAGTCTCTTAATTTTCCCTTTTTTTGTTCCATATACCATTAAGTTCAATATACTTTTCCTCTTTTCAAAATGCAATTAAGTGCTCAAAAACTTAAAAAAAAATTTCTAACATTATTGGCTAAACTTTAAGGTTTTAAAGTGCAGCCAGGTGGTGGTGGCGCACACCTTTAATCCCAGCACTTGGGAGGCAGAGGCAAGCAGATTTCTGAGTTCGAGGCCAGTCTGGTCTACAGAGTGAGTTCCAGGACAGCCAGGGCTACACAGAGAAACCCTGTCTTGAAAAAAGCAAATCCAAAAAACCAAAAAAAAAAAAAAAAAGATTTTTAAAGTGCAGGCAGTATCTGAGATTATTTATTGATTTTGGATACTATGAGGCTTTGAAACCAGTATTTTTATGTTGCAGAAAACTGAAGAAATCTAGTGGACATTTAAAATAAGCAGGGTGTGTGTGTGTGTGGGTGTTGCTGCTGCAGCTGCCACTGCTGCCACACGACCATCTTACCCTCTTCAGAGTAAGCTAGTCAAGTTTACAGGACTCACCCTTTCAGGCCGGCTCTCCCGGCCTGGTGGTTTTAGAATGTCATCCACATTCTTGGACTCAGGCTTCTTCTCAACCCGAGGAACTGGAGGTGGCTGGTGGCCCAGGGCAGGCGCTGGCAGGGGCATGCGCTCCTCCGGGTAAGTTCTTCTTTCTCCTAGAGTCACAGTAGTTGAATAACATTATTATTTACACAGTAATCCTTATGAAAGCCAATAACTTTCTGTTCTCACCTCAGTTACAATTCAGATCAGGTCTAATGAACTGAAAGTCACTTTTAAATTTAATTAATAATATAAATTTATTGTAATCAAGAAAATGAAAGACTAGCCCATTTGGGGGAAACAAAAACCAGAACAGATTGTTCTGCAAAATATTTAATTCACCTTATATTAAATATAGGGACACATTCAGCAACAGGACATAAAGGAATAAATATTTTACTGGATAAACCAAAGCACAACTGATACTGTATGGATTCTATGATTTTCACTTTATAGTTTAAATGAAGAGTCATCAACTAGGAAAGGTTATTCCTTTTAATAGTTGAAAGTTTCTAGTTTTAGTGCAACTCATGGTAATGAAGAGATAAAAGCAATTTAATGTCTAAATATAAGGGCCTTTTACACTTTATCAATCCCAGGAAATGTCATGGAGCCAGAAGAGGTCTGAATATAAGCAGTGTGGATGATGCAGTTATTGAACAGACAGAGGACCTACAATAGAGATGACAACTTGCCCAGCAGGCGTGAGGGCTCTGGATGCCTTGCCTAGTGCAGCCAAAAACTCAAGGAAACTCGTGGCATCTATTCTTGATTCATAAACAAGAATATGAAGAGCAAACAAGAGGCCTGGAGTGAGGAGGATTCAGCACTTAAGAGCCTGGCTGCGCTTTCAGAGGACCAAGGGTCAATGACCAGTGCCCAAAGGTGGGTCACAACTCCACTTTAAGGGGTGGCCTGGACACTAATACAAATAAAAAATGAAATAGTAATTTTTAAGAGAAAATTGAGAGAAATAAATGTATGTTTCCGTATGGTGTATGGTAAGATTGTAAGTAACTTTGTTTCTGTTTTTCAAAATTTCTTTACTAGTTTAGGACCTAAATCTTATTTCATTAATTACGCTACTATTTTTAAAAATATTTTTTGTTATTATTTATTTATGTGTACATGTGTGTATGTCTGTATATGTAGATGTACCCAAAGGTGGGGCATCTCCTGAATGCTGGAGTTACAAGCAGTTGTAAACTGCCTGACGTGGGTGCTGGCAGTTGAACTCGGGTCCTCTGTAAAAACAGTACATGTTCTTGACCACTTGATCTCTTCAGCCATGCGTTACTATTTATTATAATAATGCTATCTTCAAGTACAGTTTACCATGAATGTTAAATGCATAGCTACAATGAGAAACTCCTTCTATTTGTTTACCTTAGCAATGTAGTTACTGTCATTAAGGCATTACTCTTACCTCCAAACATGGGTGGGCCTTCATAGGGTGGTCTATCAGACTTCCGGTCATAAGATGGCCTATCAAACCCCCCTCTTCTGGATGAAGAATGGTCTTTTTTGTCTCGATATGATTGATTCCTACAGGGTGTAACAGGAATTTTTTGTAAATACATAAAAACTTGGAAGGTCTCTGCTTTGTAACACATCATTATCTGCCCATTGTCTCTATGGGCAGTTACTCCATAGTCTGTATTTAAATTTTAACCTTACTTTATCTGCCTAAAAAAATCAAGAATTGTATAAATTGCTTGCCTGTAAATTACTGGTTGCACTTTACTTCCTTTCAATTTTGTTGTCCACATTTCAATTTAATTCTCTGGAATTCAATCTAAGAGAACTCAAGCATGTATTTGCCTAGAAATTGTTCTTTCTTTTCCAAATTATACATATAATGGGAAGTGTACATTATTCACTAAATCTCTTTACAACTTTGGCCGGGCATGGTGGCACATGCCTTTACTCCAAGCATTCAGGTGACCAAAGCAGATAGACCTGTGAGTTTAAAGCCAGCCTGGTCATCATAACAGGAAAGTCAGAGCTATATAATAGAAAGGATCTTATCTCAAAACAAAATAATAAACTCCCCCCCAAAATCCAAAAAACAAACAAACAAATCACTTTTGCTGGATTTACACAAGCTATTTTGCATGTTTAGCAAAGTTATTTTTCACTGCACACCTGTCATCTCGGGGTCTGCGCTCTCTGTCAAATCGATCCCGCTCATAGTCAAGAACACGATCTCGGTCTCTATCTCTATGTGTCTCTCTGTCCCTTTTAAAGTCACGATGATCTGTTAGATTACTTTGACGGTCAAAATAAGGTTCACGGTCTCTCTCTCTGTCATAGCGATCACGCTGGCCTGCATGGTCTATTAAAACAATTCAAAGTAAGAACCAGAAGCATTTTCAGAAATTAAAGAAGTACAATTTTAATTTAAGAATATAAATTAGTCTTAAATTTAGGAATCTTTCAGTGATATTAAAGGAAAGCCTGGACTAACCTTGCTATAAGAAAAACCTTGTAAAAATTAGGCCCTCAAGCTTAGCTTAACATTACTCTCCTCTCTGGGAATCCTACCTGCATCAAAAGTTGACCTTTCAGGTAATGGATCGGGGCGTAGAGTTATTCTTTCTCCATATGGTATCTGTTCAACTTTATTAGTAGGCATATCTGGCAAAGAAAACCAGGGATGAAATGTAAGCATGAAGCTTAAGAAAACCAAATCTCAAACTAATAATTCCTGTACACATCTGGCTTGATAGTATATGCCTATAATCCCAGCCCTCTGGAAGTTAAGGCAGGAGGACCCAGAGCTTGGGGGAATATGGAGTTCCATGGCCAGCAAGATGGAGTCTCTAAAAACTTGAGTCTCTTCTCTGGAAAACCAATTCCTGCCAGGTGCTGTGGTATAAACCTATAATCCTAGAATGTGGGCAGTTAGGGGCAGAGGTTTATGTTCTCTGTCCTGGTTAGTTTTATGTCAATTTGACACAAACTAGAGTCATCACAAAGGAGAAAGCGTCAGTTGAAAACATATCTCTCTAAGATCCAACTATAGAGCATTTTGTTAACTGGTGATTTCTGCGCAAGGAAGAGTGGCCCATTCTGCACGGCACCATGCCTAGACTGGTGGGCCTGGGTTGCCTAAGGAGGCAGGCTGAGCAAGCCATGAAGAGAAAGCCAGTAAGCAGCGCCCCTCCAGGCCTCTGCATCAGCTCCTGTCTCCAGGTTCCAGTCCTGACTTCCTTCAAATGACTTCCTTCCTGACTACAATGTGGAAGTGTAGGCCAAAAAATTCTTTCCTCTCTAACTTGCTTTTTGGTCATGGTGTTTCACCGAAGCAACCATAACCCTTACTAGGACAGAAATCCTCTGCTACATAGTGAATTTAAAGCCAGCCTTGCCAAAGAGGTTCTGTCTCAAAATCAAAACACCACCACCACCACCAAACAATTCCTATAGATCCCCAACCATAAATTGACCATTATTACTCACCTCGGCCATGGCCATAGTCAACTGTATGCTGCACAGGTGGTGGTTTGGACATTGGTGGCATACCCATAGGCATTGGACCAGGAGGGGGAATGGAAGAATGAACAGGCGGGGGTGGTAATACCGGAGCAGAGGAAATTGTCGCAGTGTCTCGCTTAAATTCTGAATTCAGTCCTTGATCATCATTTGTATCCCAGAGCCCAAAGAAAGAATCTTCATCCCAGCGTTCCTGTTTCACAGATGAAGTTTTTGGCTTTATAACTGGAGGAGGAGGTGGTGGTGGTGGAGGTGGAGGAGGCGGTGGTGGTATTGGCACAGGAGGCCTAGTCATAGGAACAGATGATCTTGCTGGTGGAGCAGAGGGTCTTACAATTGGCCCAGGAGGCTTACCCATAGGAGGGGGTGGTCTATAGGATGCTGGAGGCTAGAGAAGACAGTACACGGCAAGTAAGCTGGTTGCTACATTGTCACAGATCAGTTTTTGATCAATTTAAAAATTAATACATAAGACATATTCAAAGTGTAAAGCTTTTATGGCTTTAATTTATTTACTTATTTAGTTTATGTGCATTGGTGTTTTGCCTACATGTATGTCAGTGAGTCAGATCCTCTGGAACTAGAATTACAGATAGTTTTGAGTGGCCATTTGGGTGCTGGGAATGGAACCCAGATTGTGTCAAAGAGTAGCCAGTGTTCTTAACCACTGAGCAATTTCCCTAGCTCCACACTTTTGTTTAAAGACACAAATAGGCACGAGGGAGATGGCTCAGTGATCACGGTTATTGCAGAGGACATAAGTTCATTTACTAGTACCCATGCTGAGGGCTACAGAAAAACCCTGTCTCAAAAAAAAACCAGTAAAATAAAATAAAAATAAAGAACAGCCCATGCTGAGCAGACTATCTGCAACTCTAGTTCTATGAAGATCTAAGAACTGTAGTCTCTGTGGGCACCTACAGGCATATATCTGCCTCACATATACACATATACACGTAATTCAAAACAGATGCACACACAAACACACACACTCATACACACCTATAATGGTATATGCCTCTAATCTCAACACTTGAAGAAGATTTCTATGAGTTTATGGCTGGCCTAGATAACGTAGTGAGTTCTAGGCCAACCAGGACTACATACTGAAACTCTTGTCTCAAAAAAAGTTTTTTTAAATAAAAGATACCAGCAAGAGATGGATAGTAAAATGCCTACTATGCAATATGAGGCCCTTAATTAAAGTAACAGAACTCACATAAAACTTTTTGGTCATAGGTTCAAAGAATGGTTCAATGGTTACAAGTACTTGCTACTCTTGAAGAGGACCTAAGTTCTATGTCTGCAACCCATACAGTGGCACACAACCATCTGTGACTCCAGTTCTATGGGACCTAATACCTTCTTACAGTCTCAAAATGAGGGGCATGCACCTGTGCACATTTATACTTATAAACAAAATATATACATACACAAAATAAAAATAAGTGAATCTTTTTTAAAAATTGAAAGTGGTAACCAGAACGGGGCTTATGGGACTTTCGGGGAGTGGGGGGCTAGAAAAGGGGAAATCATTTGAAATATAAATAAAAAATATATCGAATAAAAAAAAAAAAGAAAAAAAAATTTGAAGTGGTGGATCATGCTTATAATCCTGTAGCTGGGGAAACAGAACCAGAGTAGATCCTGGCTGGGACTTCCCTGGCCAGGAAGCCTAATTGTGAGCCTCAGGTCTATGAGATGTCAACTAGCTGAGACACAAATGTATAGTTGCTTGAGGAACAATAACTGAGGCCAACCAGTGGTTTCTGTACATATGCATGTATATACACGTGTGCACACACACATAGACAAAGACACCAGCAGAAAAATGAAGATAGGCTATAGAAAAGCAAAAACACAGAAGTCGTCCTAATAAAATAATTATATTAATTAATATTAAAAAACATTATAACTCTAGCTGGGTATGGTGGCATAACCATTCACTCTTCTAGGAAGGTAGAGGTGGATCAATCAGTTCAAGACTATCCTCAGATACATACAAGTTTGAGGCAAAACCAGACTATGATACCTTGTCTTATAAAAAAAAACAAAAATTGTAAGAAATGCTGTGCTGCGGCGGCACACGCCTTTAATCCCAGCACTTGGGAGGGAGAGGCAGGCGGATTTCTGAGTTCGAGGCCAGCCTGGTCTACAGAGTGAGTTCCAGGACAGCCAGGGCTACACAGAGAAACCCTCTCAAAAAAAAAAAAGAAAAAAAAGAAATGCTGTGCTGCTGATAATCCCAGCACTCAGGAAGTAGAGGTAAGTGGATCTGTATGAGTTCAAGACCAGCCTGCTCTACCTAGACTAGCATATAAATATCCACAGCAGCTTTAAGTCAATCCAGACTTAAAGCAATCCAGATGTCTGAGAACTGGTGCATGAACAAACAATATGTGGACTACATCTACACAATGAGTATTTCCTAGCAATGAAAAGAAGTGAAGTACTAACTCATGCTATGACATGAACTCAAAAATGTTATGCTAAATGAAAGCCAGGAATACAGGACTGTATGATACAGAAACTGAATTTATATGAGCTGCTCAGACGGGCAAAACTACACAAACAGAAAACATACCATAGACTACTTGGGTCTATGAACTACAAGGGGCTGGAGAGATGGCTCAGTGGTTAAGAGTACTAAGTGCTCTTCCAGAGCTCCTGAGTTCAAGTCCCAGCAACCACATGGTGGCTCACAGCCATCTGTAATGGGATCTGATGCCCTCTTCTCGTGTATCTGAAGACAGCGACAGTATACCCACATATAAATATTTTTAAAAACCCTATAAACTAGCACAGATATTTTAATGGAATAAGAAGGTGTTTTAAAATTAGATTATAGTGACAGGTGGTCAGTAAATTTAATTTAACAATTAGTGCGGTGCTGCGATCACTCGGTCAGTTAAATGCCCAATGCAAACACTTTCTATTTTTCTTAGTTCTGGTTGTGGTTTACTTATTTTTCAATGGCAGCTATTTTGGACCCTGGAAAGCCAACATTATATATTATTTATGTATTTACCCATCTGTAGGCTGTGCTTTAAAATTAAATTTCTGAGGCTGGAGAGATGACCCAGTGGTTAAGAGCACTGATTCTGGTTCCAGCACCTACACGGCAGCTCACAAAAATCTGTAACTTCAGTTCCAAAGGATCTATCATATGTGATATCATGAAGCACATATGTGGTATACTTATATAAATGCAGGAAAATGCTCAAACTCATAAAATTAAAAATAAATAAAGCTTAAAAAGGAAACATTTAGAGTAAAAACAGGCTTTGCTAATATGTAAGGAATATTAATTTAACATGAAGAAATATGAATGTTCCTAGTTATCAACGACGCTCAGGAGTGAGAGACTCTCACTGCACTTCAGAGGCATGGGTGTTGTTCTCAGCACCTGAACTGCAGGGCTCACAACCGTCTGTTGCTCCAGTTGCAGGGGATCCAATCAAAGTTCTTTTTCTGTCTTCTACAATATCCACATGCACATGGCACACACTTCACAGACATGCACATACACCTAAAAAAAAAACAAATGTTCTAAAGGCTAAGAGTGATGCCTAAATCTTGGAAACTGAGGAAAGGCTCAAAGTCCAATGCCAATTTGGGTTCTGTTACAGAGAAAAATTCTGCCACTACCACTCTCCCTCCCCCCACACACAAAATTTCCAGGCACATGCCTTTAATCCCAGCATTTCAGAGGTTGAGGCAGGCAATCTCTGAGTTTTAGGCCAGCTGGTCTACAAGCATGAGTTCCAGACAGTCAGCACTACCCAGAGAACTCCTGTCTCAAAAAAACTAAAAAGAAGGGAAAAAAAAAAAAGGAATTTTTAAAAAATGTGGTGTTATATTTTCTAAAATATAAAGTAGCTGATGATTGCCTGGATATGGTATTGATGTTATACAATTAGACAACTCTATGTAATAGAGTTGTTTGAGTGTATTAAGAGAAAATTTTAAATGATTTATTTATTTATTTATTTATTTATTTATTTATTTGTCAATGCATAATTTTATTAACAAGTATGAGGCCAAGTGTTTCTGTCTGTGCCTGGGAAGTATAGATTTGAAAAGCAACATTTCTTGAGCAGAAAGAATGTCTACTTTTTGACTGAAGTTTCCCACTATAGGAAGATTCCCAAAATAAAAATCCGATACAGAGAAATTCATTAAAGTTGCATTAATAATAGTGGAAGATCAGAATAGCCAAGATAAATAGAAGAGTTCAATGAATTACTGTGCATCAAAATAGTAATGGAGCGATATGGGAAAGCATGATTTGTCAGATGAACAAAACAGAAATGTGGATCTATAATTCAGAGCAGTGGGTCTCAACTAACGCTGTGACCCTTTAACACAGTTCTTCCTGTTGTGGGGACCCCTGACCATACCATCATCTCATTGCTACTTCACAGCTGTGATTTTGCTACTGTAATAAATCAAAATGTAAATATCTAACATGCAGGACATCTGATGTGCAGAAAGGATGAGAGCTGCTGATCCAGAGACTACCATTTGCTACAAGACAGGAAGGCTGAAGACAGTTGTCATCCTGGGGACTCAGTTTAGAAAGGAAGGATAATAAGAAAATAAATCAAACAATGCTAAATGCTGACAGGACCACCCCAAGACTGGAAAAAGAAATGAGCAGAGTCCTAAAAGATAAACCAGAACCAACCAGGTAGAGAGGGGGATCGAGAACAATGCACACATGCAAGGGTGTTTCTAAGTGAAAGACTACAGCATTCTCACAACTGTTAAGTGATCCCATGTCCTAGGAGATAAGTATAGTAGCAAGCAGTAGACAGGAGAGGACTGGAAAACACAGGAAAAACATAAAATACAAATGAAAAGTAGATTGCAGCCTAGGAGTGACTGGGAAAATCCTGAAGACATACATACATTTAGTCATTCATTCATTCATTGTATGTGAGTGCTCTGTAGCTGTCTGAAGACATTTTATTTATTTATTTATTTGTTTGTTTGTTTGTTTAATGTGAGTACTCTGTAGCTGTCTTCAGACACACCAGAAGAGGGCATTAGATCCCATTACAGATGGTTGTGAGCCACTATATGGTTGCTGGGAATTGAACTCAGGACCTCTGGAAGAGCAGTCAGTGCTCTTAACCTCTGAGCCATCTCTCCAGCCCCTGAAGACATTTTCTTATAGTCAGGGTTTTGTCAAGCACAGACTGGCCTTGAAACCACTACATAGCAATTTCTGATTCCCCTGCCTCTACCTCCCAAGTGCTGAGATTAAAGGCATGTGCTACCTTGCACAGTTCTATGTGGTACTGGAGACTGAACCCAGGGCTTCGTGTACACTAGGCAGGCAGGGGTTCCACCAACCGAGCTAATCCTCAGCAGGTATAAGCCAGGGAGCAACATAATAAGACTGATGTTTTCACAAGTGTTTGGAATGCCAGGCATGATATCAAGAAGAGGCAGGCAGATTTCTCTGAGTTTGAGGTCTGCTTAGTCTATGCAGCAAGTTCCAAACCCACTATGGCTAGATAGTGAAATCCTGCTAGGTACATGCCTTTGACCCCAGCAGTGCAGAGGCAGAGGCAGAGGCAGAGGCAGAGGCAGAGGCAGAGGCAGAGGCAGAGGCAGGCAGATCTCTCTGAGTTCAAGGCCAGCCAGCTTGGTCAACAAAGTAAATTCCAAGTCAGCAAGGACTACACAGAGAAATCCTGTCTCAGAAAAAAAAACAAAAAAACAAAAAAACAAACAAACAAAAAAACCCCAAAAAACAAAAAAATCAAAAAATAAAGCAAACAAACAAAAAAAGGAGTCATCTGGAGAAAAATAACTCTTACAAATTGTCCTCTGTCCTTCATACATGTGGTATGGCACACGCGCCTGCACACACGCGCGCGCGCGCGCGCGCACACACACACACACACACACACACACACACACAATACATAATTTAGGTGGCTCTGCAGTGAGATGTGCTTGCTGTTTTTAGCAGGGGATAGAGTTTGGTCCATAGCAGCCACCATTAGGCTCACGACTGCCATTAACTCTAGCTCCCAAGCATCTGACATCATTTTTTGAGTTCTGAAGGCAACCATAGCATGTATATAAACTTCAACACACAAAGCCATCTATCTCTCTCACACAATGTCTGTTTGGCCAAATACATATTAGTACTGTCTAAAGTGGAATAAAGAATAGGCACTGCCCAAAATACAAGAGCACGAGAAAACTTTTTTGATGTGATCAAAATTTATTATTTCAATACAGTTGTTAAACAGTACAACTTGAGAGCTGACTCAGTGGTTACAAGCACTTATTACTCTTTCAGAGGACCAAGTTTGATTCCCATTACCAACATGGAAGCTCACAACCATCTATATCAGTTCAAGGTATCTGAAGCCTTCTTCTGACCTTCACGGGCACCAGGCAAGCTCAAGGTACACATACATACACAGAGGCAAAACATTCACATACATACTAAACAAATCTAAAAATAATAATAATTTAAAAAGTAGTAGGGAGGGCTGGGGGTTTAGCTCAGTGGTAGATCACTTGCCTATGAGTGGCACCTGGGAGCAGCACACTGGATTTAGACCTCAGAAAAATTTATGCTTATTGGAATTTTAAAAATCTAACAGCCAGGCGGTGGTGGCGCTCGCCTGTAATCCTGACACTCTTGGGAGGCAGAGGCAAGCGGATTTCTGAGTTCAAGGCCAGCCTGGTCTACAGAGTAAGTTCCAGGACAGCCAGGGCTACACAGAGAAACCCTGTCTTGAAAAAAATCAAATCCAAAACAACAACAACAACAACAACAAAACCAACCAAACAAAACTAACATCATTGCCATGCACTGGATGCCCATGCCTTTAATTCCAGCACCCTGGAGGCAGAGACAGTGAATTTGAGACCAACCTGGTCTACAGAGCAAGTTCTAGGACAGTCAGGGCTACACAGAGAAACCCTATCAGGAAATACAAAAACAAAAACAAAACAAATCTGCATAAACATACACAGTAAAAAAAATTTCATTTTTTGAGCACACATTTTCCATACCGGATATATCCCAGGTCTTGATGGATTCTGTAGTCTTGAGTCCGGGGGTGGTAGGTGGTCAGCCATCTGTGGCTCAGACCCAAAGTCTTTCAACTTTTGAAGCTGCTCTTTCTGTTCTCTGTAAACAAATGAAATTGCATTTGTACTTAAAGCATGTTTACATTATCCCAAGCAACTATGATTAAAAACAAATTTAAAAAAATACAAGAAAGTAAAACACCTAAAGGCTAAAATTCTATGTAGGGCCCATATAGCACCTCAGTTATGGTAACATTCTCTTGCTTTTACACAACTAAACCATCAACCATCTAAGACCTATAATTATAAATTATCAATGACCCTCAACAACTGATTCCACAACCTGCCTTCACAGTGTTACCCTCCAATCATGTTTCTCTTTTAAGAAATCCCCAATTTTTTCTTGTTAATTTTTTCAATATTGCACAAGTTACAAAATGGACTCTGTATAAAATCCAGTCTAAGAAGGCACTTTAGGCTTCCACAGGAGGCTTGTTTTGTCTGGGAGATGGGGAACCTTGTCAGGGACCTCTGCTGGGCTCACACTGGCCAAATAGCTTTGAGCTCCTCTGCTACCATTTGCAAGTGCCTGTGTTACAAGGTCTGCGCTGCTATACCTGCCTCTCATGTCAGCCTTTAAAACCTGAATTAGCTGTCATTATTTGTAAAGGAAATATTTTACATAGAAAACGAGTTTTTCAAGTGTTTTGATTAGTATTACACCTACATTCTGCCAAGTCAACAAGTAGCTGCATGGAGCCATGGCTAACCATGTTAAATGAAGCAGTTTATCAAGTCCTCACCAGCCTCCAGAGTTCCTCCTGGCATACTTCCATTCATTTTTGTTAACCTGTCTGATTCTTTCTTTAAAATTTTTTTTCAAAGGAAAAAAAGTCTCATGCCCAAAGGTGGTGGCGCACACCTTTAATACCAGCACTTGGGAGGCAGAGACAGATGGATCTGTAAGTTCCAGGACAGCTAGGGCTACATGAAGAAACCCTATCTTGAAATGTTTACATTATTTTTGTTTTGTGTATGTTTTCCCTGCATGTATGTGTACCATGTGCATGCAGTGCTCATGGAAGTCAGAAGTGGGCAGTGGATCCTCTCGGAACTGATGATACCGACAGCTGTACAGAGCTGCCATGCGGGTGCTGAGTATATGAACCTGGCTCCTCTGAAAGGGCAGTCAGTCTCTTAACCACTAAGCCATCTCTTCAGTCCCACTTGTCATATGCATATTAGTTTACTATCTGCTTTGAATGGTAACAACACTCACAGGTCTATATTCTTTAAAATACTACTCTCTATTCCTAAAATTATATAGTCCTTTATTTTAATCCCTAGCCAACATAATATCACTTTACTTTTTATTGTAATTCCTACCTTCTACATTTACAATATCCACTACAATGTCTCCAGAATGTTCACAATATCATAAAGTACGTGATCCAAATGGACACCAAGTACATAAGGGTTGTTACTAGCTCATGTAAATACTGCTTATGGTCTTCCTTGTCTCTATAAAGGCATACTGTACCCGGCGTGCTCTAACTGTGGTAACTATTACCCATCAGCTCACATGTATTGGTTAGACTGTGTTGCCTAGGAAGGGGTTGAAGGAAAACAAGGAGAACATGCAGCACCTTTCATCCAGCAAGTCTATGCAAAGCAACAACGAATGAAAAAGTAATTTTAAAGAAAGGAAAGAAACTGGCAGCTTAGTTACCAATCACCAATCAGTTTTATGTTCTCTATAAAATAGACTTCAGAGTCAGACAGAGTTCAAATTCTGGGTCTGCATTTAGTAACCAAATGAACTTAAGCAAGTCTTAGTGTTATTGTGAATGGGGATGGTATTTTCCTTTGCAAGCCTTTGGACAGACGAGGTTAAGATGGGAGGATCAGTGTAGTGCCCGGAGCAGTTATGTGAATTAAAAGCGCCCACAATTGAGAAGCAAGTAGCTAAACGTTCTACAGCAAGCCTCTCACATCATGCTCATGAGTAATCTAGAAAAAGGATCGAGAGAGAACCACCTCAGACTACAGACAAGAGATCGTCTTGCCACCTGACCCTCCAAACTTCCATTCTTACCTACAGTTATGCTTTGCCATCACATTTTTCTAGTACTAACATTTTAGTTACAAATTCAATTAGTATAACCCACAAATGTAGACCAAAATTGACAGATGAAGCAAACACATTAGAATCTATCAAAAATTAACCATTTATTTTTCTCAAAAACCTGTTTGGGGGGGGGAAAACAAAAATAAAAAAGCCTTACTGTTGTAGCTATATGAGAAACATTACACAATACCCACACAGTTGACTGCAGGTTAAAAAAAAAAAAATCCAACTTCATAATGAAAATATAAGAAAAAAAATCTGCTTCTGGTTAAAATCAAAGATGAACAGCCTCAAAACAAAGTTATCAGTAGTCAGTAAAATCTGAAGACGCTCCCAGATAACCATTCGTAACTCCAGCAGAGAAAATAAATCACCTTCTACCATTCCATCAAACAGCAGGGACTGTGCGGCCTATCAGGTTCACTGCCAAAGAACAGAAGCTGCCTACCAAAAACAACGAAAGCTCAATAGACAAAGTCCCAAGAAACCCAGAGTCCTGAAATGTAGTTTTAACACTTGAGACATGCACACTCAAGGCATCCGCAACACATCTACAACAACCAAGAGCAGCAATCAATTTGCACACGCTAGGACATATGTGAATAATTACCAGTTTCCAAATACTCATCCTAACCCCAAAACAGCATTGAATAACCAGAAATACATATTCAAAGTATGATAAGAAACAAGGTTTAGAGGGTTCCATTAAAAGACTTCATTCAGCTAGGCTGTGGTGGCACACGCCTTTAATCCCAGCACTTGGGTGGCAGAGGCAGGTGGATCTCTTGAGTTGTTGGCCAGCCTGGTCTACAGAACAAGTTTCAAGACATGCAGGGATACAGGGAGAAACCCAACCAACCAACCAACCAACCAAACAAACAAACAAAAGCAAAAAAGGTACTTCATTTAAAAAAGAGCAGTATGAAAATCTGTTTCAATAAAAGAAACGATCGTAAGGAGTGAACTTACCGAAGCATTTTCAATTCTTGTGCAGCTTTCAAAATGATTTCGTGCTGCCTCTGACTGAGAACCATTACCCCTCCAAGGCCTTGGTCAGAGTCTAAGTTTGCATCGGGCCCCATCATTTCAGAGGAATGATGTGAGGGTGGCATATGTTCCGCCATGGGGGAATGTCTGTCCATGTCAGATGGGTACCATCTGTCTGACAACCGTTCTCTTTCCCAATCCATTCTGTCAGGAACATAATCTCGCTTTTCCCGCCACGTATCTCCTCTTTCTGGATACTCTCGAATCCTCAACTCACCCCTATCACGGAAATCTCGGTCATACCCATGGTCTCGATTTCTTTCTTCTCTCCATCTATCATCCCGATATCTATCCAAAGGTGGAAGAGGTGGGAGGGGTGGTAAAGGTGGAAGAGATGGAATATCCCGTTCACGAAACTGTGATTCTTGTTCATCCAGTGGTCTCCCATAATCTCTGTCCCACTCGTTATCCACATTTCTATCATATATATCCACGGGTCTTCTAATCCGATCCACATCTCTGTCTAAGCCCCTGTCCATCTCCCTACCATAACCCTCATCCATATCCTCATCTCTTTCCCAATCATCCCACCAAGGGCCTCTCCTGTCTCCATCGTGAGACCGTGATGGTGGTGCTGAGAACCTGTCCTCTCTGCTGTATGAATCTAGTGTGTCATCTTGGTAGTCACGTTCACACTCTCTCCAGTACCTCTTTCTATCCCAGTCATCGAGTCTTTCTCGCTCAACTGGAGCATTTCTACCATCTACTGGGGACTCTGCATGTCCTCTCTCCTCTCCATGGTTCCACGAAGGCCTAGAAGGTTCATCTCGGTGATAAGGATACATTTTGTCTCCCCCATCTCCTGGTTCTGGTCTGAATGGAACTCTATCATGACCAAAATCTGGCCTTCCTAACCCCCTTTCTCGACTACCTGGCCCCCGAGGTGGTCCCCTCTCCCTGCTCCCAGCTCTTTGAAGGGGTACTCTCTCTCGACTTCCAGCCCTTCGAGGAGGTCCTCTCTCCTGACTGCCAGCCCTGCGAGGCGGCCCTCTTTCTCTGCTGTTGGCTCTACTATCCTGGCTGTCTTGTAGACCACCTGGCGTTTTATCCCGACTGCTTCCTGGCCTTACAAACACCCTGTCCCGGCTGCCTTCTCCTCTGTTCATTTTTTCACGACTGTCTTCTCTTCTACCCATAATTTTATCATGGAAATCTTCTTGCTTGACCAGACCTGGACCTCGATTAATTGCCTGGCCACGGCCTCTGTTTACTAGTCCTTTATCCCGTGAATCTTCCACTCTGTTTTGCCCGGGACCTCTGTAGGATGAGCTGCTGCCTTTATTGCCTTCTAATCTATTTTCTCTGCTGTCTGGCTGAGGAAGATCCTTTTCTTGGTGGTTTTCTGAGTGGGGCAAACCAACACCCAAAGGTTTGAAATCATCTGCAGTCAATGCTGCTGCTCCGGCTCCTCCCTCCATGCTCCCTACTTTTGAGGGAAAAGTAGATTGGGTGGGTACAGGTTTATTTACAAGGGATACAGGCTGAGTAACACTTTGGGCTTTGTCCATTTCAGTTTCCATACTTTGAGAATTCTGGTTCCAGTTAGAGGGCTCTATGGGCCCTTCCGAGACTTGGCTTTTAGGTGGCTCTTGTTGAGAGTCGCTTAGATTCTCATTTGACTGAGCTGCCTTGGTGTCCTTGACATCTGCAGAAATGGAAAATGCAGCTGATTGAATTTTTAAATTCTGCTGGTTATTACTTGTGTCTGCTAATGGCTCTTTGTTTCCTGAAAGAGCTTCTGCTTGTGACTTCAGCTGCTGCTTAGGCTGCTGCTGCTGCTGTCCAACAGTTGCTTTGGGGCCTTTCCACTGTGGTCCACTCTGTCGAGGACTTAGGGATGTATTGGGAGTTATATAAAATTGAGATGCTGGGCCCCGTGGGATCGTTCCCCATTTGCTTTTAGTGCCCTCTGCTGGGTGACTTTCATATCTGGGTCTTGGCCCATCGGGGCGATTTCCTTCAAAACGAGGCCCTTTGGGTCTCGGTCCTTCACACCTTGACCCTAAATCCTCAAATCTTCGAGGACCATCAAATCTACAAGTAAAACAAAAGATATTACTCAAGACAGTAAAGCAGGAAAAGAAAATTCTCCATGTAAGATTATTTAAGGCACCTTGCCTTAGACTTTGTTTTTAATAGTGTCTCATGATCACTAGTAAATCCATGTCACCTATCAAAAACCAAATGTTAAGGCAGCAGTGCTTGGAGGACTTGAGGTCTAGATGTAGAAATCATGTCAGCATTATCTAACATACTTCAACCAATCGGCAGCAAGACTGACCTTCTGAAAAGTTAAAAAGCAATTATAAGTATTGTACCTTGGTACATGGAACAGTCTACTCCTTTTTTTAATAGAAAAATAATAAATCCATAACAATGAGTACTTTTAGAGTTAAATTATGTCTAAAAACCAAGTATGGAACAATTAACAGGAAAATAAAATATAACTGTAAATACTGTAAAAGCCAGAACTAAAATCTTTATTAATAAATGCCATACACACATGTACATACATATCATACATATACATGTCATATATACATACAAGTACATACCTCCCTCTCTCTCTCTCTCTCTCTCTCTCTCTCTCTCTCTCTCTCTCTCTCTCTCTCTCTCTCTCACACACACACACACACACACACACACACCAGTTTTCTCTGAGGTTTGAAAAGTATGGACAGAAATTGGTTTGCTGTGGACCACTCACTAATCAAAGAATGTTCCTTCCAATAGACAGTATGCTACACTAAGGCATAAGAAAATGTTGTTGGGGACTTCAGGATCAACAATCAAAAAAACAAAACAAAACAAACCCATAAGTGTTGATAAGTGTCAACAGGTGAAAAGACACCAGGCAGAGAAAAGTCAGCCTCGCCCAGGTGAGAGGTGTGCTGCCACGCAAAGGGTTTACAGAGCACAGATGCTTCGCTAGACTTGAAAGGCAGCATCTGAGACATCAGGGTGTTAGTGATGACAGAAGTACCTGACAGGCAAGGGTACCTCAGACCAAAAAAGCAATATGAGAGGGAAAAGGCAGAGAAGCACATAGTGAGTTTGAAAATGCAAATGGTTTAGTGTGGCTGAAGCAGAGAGGAGCAGAAAAGGATGCACAGAAAGACAGCACGCTAAAGACAAGGCAAAGAGGCAGGCACTGTCAGTCTCCAAAAGAACTTGCTTGTTTGCCTTGTATGGCAGGTACTAACCGACCATCTCCAAAACTCACTCCCTTTCCAACTATAACCTGGCCTCCCCACTTTCAGGCTCAGTGCAGACTCTCTCAACCTCCCTTGCAGCTAGAACTTGCACCAAGCTCTAGCAAAAGAACTGAAAATGACTGACATGTTCTTCTGGGTTGTCCTTGTAGATACTACCGCTTCCTCCTCACACTTCCTTTGTTAATGCTGCTTCCAAACAACTCCACTGCACTATGTCAGTACGGGCAATGCACAAAGGGCTGGTGAAGCAAACAGTGAAGAAGGCAAGTTCCTAAACCGCTGTATAAATCCTGGGAGAATACATTTCTAATCTGTTAAGAGACCTCTTTCTCTCTTTGGATCTCTGAAAGGTTGATTAATTAATTCGACTGGTTAATACAGAGTTTAGAGTTACTTCATAACTGCTTAAGAGTCACTTAAGCCGGGCGGCAGTGGTGCACGCCTGTAATCCCAGCACTCTGGGAGGCAGAGGCAGGTGGATTTCTGAGTTGGAGGCCAGCCTGGTCTACAGAGCGAGTTCCAGGACAGCCAGGGCTATACAGAGAAACCCTGTCTCGAAAAAACCAAAAACCAAAAAAATTAAAAAAAAAAAAGTCACTTAATATAGTCCAACTTTTCAAAGATTAGTTTTTAAAAACTAATGAAGAGGAAGAAAGTTTACAGAGTCACTGCCTCACTAAGCAGCCCCAGCTGGCCAATAGAACTCATGAGCAACAATTTGGGTAAATGAAGGTAGCAGCAACATAATGATGTGAAGTGAGTTAGAACTGACAACATTTTGTAGCCAATGGGAATTAAGTATGGAAAAAGAAGCATTTAGGATGATGGCAAAGTTTATACTTTAGGGACTATGAAGCAGTCAACACTTTTCATGCCTTTAATGAAGGGTTTTTATTTCACTGTGTCGGAAACCAATGATGAATAATAAAAGTAATTTCAGCAAAATATTTAGCTCTCATTCTCTGTCACGTTGGGCTTTGCCAAAGGGAGGAACTACTTCAATAGCAGGAACCAACACTAACCTTAAGAAACAGAAGCTGAGATTACAACTTTACTTGGAGGTTCTACATCAGCAAAATGGAAGGTATTGTACTGACTGAGAGGGGCTGATCCCGTCTGAGACAAGTCCTTCCACGTAGTCAGCCAGCCTAGAAGCCACAACCCTCCTGTGTCAGTATAAATTCCAGGATTACAGGTGTATGTCACCACATTCCGCAAATCCTAACTTCTGGGAGGACACTGAGCCACATGAGGTAAAGAGTATGTCTGAAGTGTAAGAGATTCAAGACAGCCCTCACTACTTCGATGCCTGACATTAAATGGGGGTGCCGTAGAGATGGCTCAGTGTGAAGACTGGAATTCAGAGCTCCAGCACCACATATACACTGGAGGGAGAGCTGGAGTCATGGCTCAGTTTTAGGACTTGCTCTTGCAGAGGACCTGGATTCAGGTCCAGCACCCACATGGTGGCTCACAACTACCATTAACTCCAGTCCCAGGATCTGAGAGCTTCTTCTGACCTGTGCAGGTAACAGGCAAGCATGAGGTCCACATACATATCCATAGGCAAACAGTCATACACATAAAAACAAATGACGATGAGTGAATATGGCAGTTTACTTGTGTACAGGAGGTAGAGATCACTGAGACAAACTGACTGGCTAGTTAACTTAGCCAGATTAGCCAGCTTTGAGACCCAGACTCAGTAAATATAGATTATGAAAGAAAGACATCCAATGTCAATTTCTAGCTTCCACACACATACCCACACATGTACATTCATATAAGCATCACACACCATATAGACACACCCACAAAATAAAACGAAATAGGCTTGGAAGATGGCTTAGCAGTTAAGAGTGATAGCTGTTCTTGCAGAGGACCAGAGTCAGTTCCCAGCACCCATGTCAGGTAGCTCACTGACACCTGTAATTCCAGTTCCAAGGAATCCTCTTCTGGAACACACATATATACACAAATTATTATTATTATTATTATTATTATCAACAACAACAATAATAATAGAGGCCTTGACTCTCTGTGGGCCAACAAGAAAATTAGGTTCAGCTGAGGTGCCTACTGAGAGTAAAGGGAATATGGATATGGAATGGTAGCCAACACTAATATGCAATGGTGCCATAATTACACCAAAGACTTCTTTTCGGGGGGGGGGGGGGGGGGGAGGACAAGGATTAGAGTGCTTTTGATTGTCTAGGCATCATACTAGGCATAAAAATCTCACTAGGGCTGGGCAGTGGTGATGCATGCTTTTAATCTCCAGTACTTGGGAGGCAGAGGCAGGCAGATTTCTGAGTTTGAAGCCAGTCTGGTCTACAGAGTGAGTTCCAGGACAGCCAGGGCTACACAGAGAAACCCTGCCTTGAAAAACAAAACAAAACAAAACAAAACAAAACAAAATCTCCCTAGGAACAAGTGCAATCAGAAACATATGGAAAAGAATCTGATAATGAAGTTCAGCCTACGTGGCTGATACTTTACAAACCCATCACAAGAAAGTAGAATGAATATATATATAGATAGATAGATACACACACACACATACATACACACACATATATATGAACCCACAATAAAGAGAAGGTAATAGGCCAGAATCTTAGGTTTGAAGTATTTTTAAAAATTTTGTCTTGTTTTGTCCTTACAGACAGAGTATCTAATCCAGGCTGACCTTAAACTCTTTATGTACCCAAGGATACCTTTTGATTCTCTTGCCTCTATCTCCCTAGGGTGGGGATTATATATACAAACACAGTCCACCATTCCATTTTGTGGAGTTGTTGAAGATCAACAACAGCCTCAGCCTCTACATGCCAGAGAAATACTCTGCAAGCTGCGCTATATATATATACGTGGCCCTTGTTTGTAAATTCTGGAAGACAAAGGACAACAACAAAGAATTACAGGCAGCAATTTTCAGAAGAACTGTGTTGGCAGCAGGAGAGGATAAAGTAAAAATGTGACTAGCTGCCTGCAGAATCCCAAATGGTCAGGATTCCTCAGTGCCTAGGATGTAGAGGAAAGGAGGAGTTAAAATGTTACCCAGCTTCCTAAAATAAAAGGAGCAACAAGTCACTCACGTGTGGCCAATGGTCTTGGATCCAGGCCTGGAAGAACCAAGGCCGAGCTAGATAGACAAAGCCTAGGGAAACCTTGCCTGCCACTCAGCACCCAGGTCTGCTCCCCAGAGCTAGATAGACAAAGCCTAGGGAAACCTTGCCTGCCACTCAGCACCCAGGTCTGCTCCCCACTTGGGGGGCTGCTCAGTACAGGAAGAGCTAATCATCTTAGAAAAGTCAAGATTTATTCACCAGGAGATGGCATGCCATCCCAAATTTGGGCACACATTTCACAGTAGTTTTTGTGTGGCATTAAGGAGAACAAGTTGGTGGCAATGAAAATAGCTGGAAGTGTTGAATACTGTACTGAGACAGCACTGATAAAACCTGTTTGCTAGGGCTGAAGAGATGGCTCAGTGGTTTAGAGCACTGACTGCTCTTCCAGAGGTCCTGAGTTCAATTCCCAGCAACCACATGGTGGCTCACAACCATCTGTAAAGGGATCCAATGCCCTCTTCTGGAGTGTCTGAAGACAGCTACAGTGTTTTCAAATAAATCTTTAAAAAGCCAAACCAGCCGGGCAGTGGTGGCGCATGCTTTTAATCTCCAGTACTTGGGATGCAGAGGCAGCTGGATTTTTGAGTTCAAGGCCAGGCTGGTCTACAGAGTGAGTTCCAGGATAGCCAGGGCTATACAGAGAAACCCTGTCTCGAAAAACAAAAAAACCAAACCAAAATACTTGTTTGCTAAACTCAATTCAGACCTGAATGGCCCAGTCAAGAAACACTGCTCAACTACTATAGGCTTAGGAGATTACAAATGATGAGACATGAATCTTTTTAAAGAACTTACAACTTAATTTTTTTTAAATATGTATTAAGTATTTTGACCACATATACCTCCCATTACCTTCTTTTGCCCCAAATACTTCCAATGAACCCCTTCTTTCCAACCATTACCCCTTTCTTCATGTTCGTGTTTGCATACCACTAAGTTTAACTAGGGCTGGTGGAGCATAGATACAGTTATTTATCAAACCATGAGCAATTAGCCACAAGAGCTAGAGCACTGGTTTTCAACGTGTCACAACCCCCTTTGGGATCCTGTATATTAGATATTTACATTATAATTCATAACAGTAGCAAAATTACAGTTATAAAGTAGCAATGAAATAATTTTATGGCTGGGGGTCACCACAACACAAGGAACTATTAAATGGTCAAAGCATTAACAAGGTTGAGAAACAGTAGGCTAGAGAGATGACTCAGTGGTTAAAAGAACTTGTTGCTTTTGCAAAGGACCTGGGATCAGTTATCAGAACACATACAGTGGTTCATGACCACCCATAACTCTAGTTCTAGAAGATCTGACACCATCTTCTTAACTCTGAGAACACCAGGCATAGCAGGTCTGACATTACATGCCTTTAAATCCTAGCACTTAAAAGACACAGGCAGGATGATCACTGAGTTCGAGGCCAGCCTGGTCTACCATAGAGTTCCAGGCCAGCCAGGGCTACACAGAGAGAACTTGACTCAATCCCCTGTCCCACAAATAAAAAGTACCAGGAACCATGTAGTACATATACATGCAGGCAAAACACAGACATAGAAAATAAAAGATGGACCAAAAAGAGGGAGATTATTAACCTTTAGTGTTTCTTCATATACAGTTCTAGTTTTAGAAAAATTCTTAATAGCTCTAGCTACATATAAAACCATATTTCATTAACAATTTTCCTTGTAGGTCTAACTTACGAACAAATAAAATTTTGTTTTAAAGTTTTAAAAAACAGAAAAGGGCCGGGCAGTGGTGGCACATGCCTTTAATGCCAGTGCTTGGGAGGCAGAGGCAGGCAGATTTCTGAGTTCGAAGCCAGCCCGGTCTACACAGTGAGTTCCAGGACAGCCAGGGCTACACAGAGAAACCTTGTCTCAAAAAAAAAAAAAAAAAAAAAAAAAAGACAAACAAAAAGAACAACGACAACAACCAGACAGAAAGGGCAGTGAGACAGCTCAGTAGGTAAATGTGCTTGCCACTAAGCCTGTGTGCTGTCCTCGGAACTCACAGGATGGAACGAAGACCCAATTTCCACACGTCCTGTGATCTCCAATCCCACATGCAGACATAATAAATGTTAAGAAAAGACAGAATGTATATATTGTCTTGCAACTATCATTTGAATTCATTCTTAAAATTACAAGAATTGAGATCTTAGTGATTTCCCCCTGTATCCTGAAACACTCCATAATTTCCTCATCCTAGATTTGATTACTCATAACATTAATCTTTCTTAATTATGCTTTAAAAACCAAAATAAGGAGACAATTACAATACAAAAAGAATCATCAAAGAGAAAGAAACAAAGATAAAAGAAACGTTATCACCTTAGAATTACCCAAAATAGCACACTGCTTTGGGGTTTCATCAAGCACAATGCAAACTCAAAACTTCCATTTCCTGACTGTAGTAATAAAGGGAAGGAAGCTGACAGACAGAACTCCTTCAGATTCACTGCAACTTGGGAGCTGGAGAGCTGGCTGAGCAGTTAAGAGCACTGGCCACCCTTCCAGAGGGCCTGCCTTAGTTTGCCAGCACCTATGTGGCTCACAACCATCTGTAACTCAAGTTACAGGGAGTCTAAAACCCTCTTCTGGCCTCTACCAACACCAGGCATGCAGGTGGGACACAGACATACATGTAGGCAAAACACTACAATGAACAAAATATTTTTAAAAAAAAATGATTAGAATCAAAAGATATGTGCAGAAAGAACAGAACTCCAGGCTCTAAAAGTCATATCCAACTCATCATGTGAGTCTGCCAACCATGAGTTTTCTGATGACCATATTCTAGATGAGTATTCTCAAGCTCAAGAACTAATAAGCAAAGGATAAATTCTACTTATTATGTATGCGTATTTTGTTTTCATGCATGTCAAAGAGAATGCTTAATCTCTGGATCAACTATGAGCAGCCATGTGGATGCTGAAATTGAACCCAGGTCCACTGGAAGAACAGCCATTACTCTTACTGCTGAGCCATTTCTCCCGACCAACCCCCTTCCTTTAAATAGCTTTAGATACATTCTTATCAATGGAAGGCATGCAGTACCTCTCAGTCATTAAACAGGAAAGAGTTTTAAGCATATTTTGTGGCAAGAATTTAGACCATCTTGACTCTCTAAAAGGATATAATGACAATTATCCTTTATGATGTTACATGTCAAACTATTTGATACAAAGTAAATTTACTCTTAAAAACATTCAGTAAAACTTCAAAATTGTTTTTCACAATTCTTTTAAATTCTTTTGTAAAATTTAAACTAAAACGGGCGCACTGAACCTAGATAGTCAATGATGACACCTTTTTTGCTACAACATGGGTTAAAGTGAATAAGTGCTACAGACTGAGAGACTTGTAATACATAGAATTAAGAACTGGTTCCTAGAATATATAAAACATTTCTATATATATCAGTAAGAAATAGAAAAAGTCTAATAAATCATTTCATACAAGAAGAAATTTAACCTAGTGATAAATAGAAAGCAGTATAACTTTACTAGTGCCAAAAAATACAAAATTCCAACTTTTATCACAATAGCATTAACTACTTTCCAAGGCAGCTAACCTTTTTTAAGTTTAACAATACTAAGAGTTGACATGGAGGTTAAAAAATAATAAACAAAACAAAATGCTCTGAAATAATATTGTTGAAATAATAAATTAAAACCACCTTTCTGGAAAAAAAAAACCCATTTAACAATATGTACCAGTGTAGAACATATACAAACCCTATGGCCAAACAATTGCAATCCTTTAAGTAAACTGCAGTATGTCCACACAACAGCAAACTATACGGGAACAAGAAAGAACAAACCTCTGCAACACTTGCAAAGCCCAGGATGAATCTGACAGCAACAGTCAAGTGAAAATGACGAACTCAAAATATACATAGAGTGTGACTACAACTACACATACAAAACGTCTGAACAAAAGCACATGCATACATTCAGGCACAGTCAAGATATAGTCAGCACCAGAAGACACACTGCAATACCCAATGAGATGGCTCAGTAGGTAAAGGCACTTGCTGCCAAGCCCCATGTCCTAGGTGCCATCCCTGGTATCCCTATGGTAGGAGAGAGAGAACCAGCTCCCACAATTTGTCCTCTGACCTCCACAGAAGGCTACAATGAGTGCATATTCATACACATAAACAGGTTATGATCAAATCAAATTAATGGACTATTCCCCACAGACAAGAATGTTATATATGACATAATCTCACATTACAATATTAAGCAAAATATACCATATTCAAAGGAGTGTGTAAAATATGATGATCCTATTAGTAATAAACCTCAAAAAATAGGCAGCCCATGGTATAAAAGACAGTATAGTGGTTATCTTTGGGTTGAGGGGAAATGACTAAGAAGGGGGATAAGGAGGACTTCTTTAAAACTTCAGTTTATTCCTTTTATATTTGTTTTACCTGGAGGTATGTTTATATACCATATGCAGGCTTTGTGCTCACAGAAGGCAGAAGTGGACATTGGATCACCTGGAACTGAAATTAAGGATGTTTGTGAACCACCATGAGTTTTGGGAATCAAACCCAGGTCCTCTGCAAGACCAACAAATGCTCTTAACTCTTGAGCTATCTCTTTAGCCCACTGAGGAAGACTGAACACTAGTAATTTTCATCTGTTGATTTGAGAAGTGATGACATGAATTTGTCTTTGTGAAAATTCATAGTGCTGTATACAATAACCTGGTACTTTTTTATATTTACTATCAAGACAAAGTTTCATTACTGAAAAATACAAGTTCTGGGGAACTCAAATCCACTTATGTGAGAGCTGACAAGTACAAGGATACTTGTCTATAAGAACAGACACAGACACAGACACACACCCTTGGTGGTCAACAACTTAATATACTGTGATAGGCTTTTGCCACTTGACTTTGAGAAACCTTCAGAGTTTAGAAAACTACCTCAATCTGAACTTCTGCAATTCTTTAATGCATGTTACAGAACATATAACTATTCTACTGCTGTGGTTTTAGTAAATCAGTTTAACTACATTCTCAATTCTTGTCTTCTAGTTTTGTTTTAGGACATTTTTTTCCATTACGGCTTATAGATTCCTAAGGCATTCATAACGGAAACTGAAATAACTAATAATAAAGTTCAGTTTTTCTTAAGAGTATAGATTGTTCTAACTCAATCTCCTTGACTAATCAGCTTCTTGTTGATTTTGTTTTTAACTCAGCTATATAGAATAAAAAAGAGGTTTCTGAGTAAGTCACTAACTTGTCTCTTAAGAGCTGTATGAGTGGCCCACAAATTTAATCCCAGCATTCAGGAGGCAGAAGCAGGCAGAACTCTTGAGTTTGAGGCCAGCCTGGTTTACAAAGCAAGTTCCGTGATAGCCGGGGTTACACACAGAGAAACCTTGTCTTGCAAAACAAAAAAAACATAAGAATGAACGAGTAAAGGAAGAAGACGGGCAGAAATGGAAACGAGACAAACTAATGTTGGAGAAAGACAGCATAAGTAGAATTCAATTTTAGGGCTAAAACCCCAACCTTATCAAAGTTGCAGCATTGTGATGCATGCTTACCACCTTAGCACTGAGCAGGCTGAAGCAGGACTTTGCAACTACTCTAGGCTACACAATAAGCTCCAGGTCAACCTGAGGTAAGTAGCAAGGCTGTATCTCTGTCTCAAGAAATGACACCAACAAATCAAACTAATTGAGAAAAGTTGCAGTTGATAGGATTGATTCTTAGACATATATCAGGTAGCTAACACCTATAACTCCAGCTTTAGAAGATACTGTGCCTTCTTCTGGCATCCTTGGGCACCTGTATGCACATTAATATGCATATAAATATAAATGAATAAATAAAATGCACATAAAGTAAATCCTTAAATATATATATTTGCAATATGTAGAATTAGGCTGTAAACTGGCCCAGGCCCTGAGTAAGTGCTCATTGTGAAGGAGACGAACAAATCACAAGCTCCTAAAAATGAAGCAGGAAAAAGCAAGACCCATTGAGTAAGTGAAAAGAACTTGAGTTTATATGGCTTGCAGAAGTTAAGGCAATGAGATAAAAGAACAGTTTTTAGTATCTGTAATAATGCACTGTGAAAAAGGGATAAAATAACCCACTCTGTTGCTCCACAGATGCAGATCTGGAACAGATAGACATGATAGAAATATACTTAGATTTAATGTTTAAAAACCTTTCTAAAACACTCAAAAGTTTTAAAAGCCAATGTTCCTTTATTTACACGCCAATATTCAAGCACAGCCCATCAACTTCTTGCCCTAAAAAATACAATAAACTTAAAAGTGGATCACAAGGCTGTTGAGTCCAATCTCATCTCAATTAGAATAATTGTCTGGGACAATTTATTATTTTTTAAGAATTTTATACATTTTATCACTTATTTGTGTTTGTGTATATATGTGTGCAGGTACATGCAAGTCACAGTATGCACGTGGAAGTCAAGGACAACCTGTGTCAATCAGCATGTAGGTTCTGGGGATCACACTCTGGCAATCACCTTTACCACCAAACACCTTCTCACTGACCCTGGTAATTCACTTAATAAGCCCAAGTTTCAACATTCTTTACCTCTTTACAGACATGAATCATTGAGAGATGATTTACATAATAAGGTGATGTACACACGACCTATCACAGCAAGCTAAAACACAACATGAACATGAGCTGCCAGAGAGGGACTACAATAGATAATTCCTAATTTAGCACTATGATTATTAATTGAACCTTTGAGGGAAGAACTTAAAATAGGTCTTATATTTGGTAGTCAAAAAAAGTATGAGAGAAATCAAGGGAGCTAGAAACATTGTTTTATGAGGTGATAAGACTACATGTCTCTGGTTCAAGGCCAGCCTGGTCTACAGAGTGAGTTCCAGGACAGCCAAGGCTACAGAAAAACCCTGTCTCGAAAAAACCAAATCCAAAAAACCAATTTAAAAAAAAAAAAAAAAAAAGAAAGAAAAAAAAAGACTACATGTCTCTGATAACTAGTTGCTAAAAGGCAAAGCTTGCTCCAAGAGACAGATATGAGTTCAAATCAACAAGATGAGCTACACTGCACATGAATGAACAGCAGAAATGTAGTCACAACAGCATGACTCTGAATGACAGCATTCCACACAATGCTTAAAGAAATTTGCTTTGGTTAGTGCCTCAGCTCTATATCCCAGTCACACAACCCTGACCTAGCAAGTTAGCTATCTTCTCCCCTCCAGTTGGTAGATCATAATGTGAAATAACTCACCTAGTATCACAGGTTTTTTGTTTTGTTTTTTTTTCAATCACAGATTATTTACAAGATTCCCCAAGGTAAAAATGGATATAAAGGTTCTAACATGGCTCCAGAGTATGCAGAGGAATTCATATTAATTACAATTAATTTTTTCTGAGCTTTAACTTTGAATGGACTTTTGATCATGTTAGTTTCAGAACTTTATATTGGGAAACAAACAAAAGAGTACATTTTTCCCCCTTTAGAGACAGGATCTCCTGTAATCCAGGCTGTCTTCAAACTTACTATACAGTCAAGGACTAGGCTTAGACTTTGATCCTACCTCTACTTCCTCAATGTTGGGAAAACAAGCATGTGCCATCCTACTCAGCTACTGTGGTGCCAAGGATCATATCCAGGTAAGTGTTCCCCAAGCTGAGACACATACCCAGACCATATATTTTTGTTTTTAAATATGAAAAGGCTTAAATTTAAAATGACCTCAATGTACTAAGACTGAAACCAGACACTAAGTAATATACATATAAGTGGCAAAAAGGAAATTACAAAATTTTCAGTATAATCCTGTGTGTATTTTAAATCTCCCAATAAATGAATTTTATATATACACACACACACATATATATATGTATGTATGTATATATATATATGTTTCTACTATAACTTCTAAACAGGGAAAAAACCCGATTAATATTTTTCCAGCTAGACAAAAGTGGTGGACGCCTTTTATCTGGGGAAGCAGATGCAGATCAAAACCAGCCTCCTCTACATAGCATATTCCAGGTCTGTCAGAATTACTTAGCAAGACCCTGCCTCAATACAAAAATAAAAAATTTTCCACAGAAAACTTGACATTTATGTCATCCCAAGAGCACGCTAGACTCGTGTAAGCTTGGAAACATGAATTTGACATGTTTATTTTGAGAGAGACTTGCCACGCAGACCAAGCTTCCCTTACTATGTATCTCACCAGGCATAGATGCATTTTTTTAATTACATTCTGTATACATGTGGGTGTACAACCTCCTTGGCCCATATGGTGTGCAGAAGACAACTGAGAGGAGACAGGTTCTCTCTGCCCATCATCTGGGCTTTAGAGACAGAACTCAGGTCATCACACACGGTAACAGGAATTCTAGCTAAGCTCATGGCTTAGTCTCTTGACTACTAAGCTTGCAGGCACACCATTCCCTGCTGAATTTAATGCTTTTATAAGGAAAACAAAACAGCAACCACTAATTTTTTCCCATTTCTAACTGTGTGTGTGTTTGTGGTCTAAAGAAAAGACAGACATCTCTCTCCTAAGGAAAATATAAAGGATGCAAGGTTCCAGAGTAGGGCAGGTGGAAGGATGGCAGAGATTTTATAACTTTTCTTTTGTTGACTATTTTGAGTAAAAGCAGGAACTTGATGTGCTGGTTTGTATATGCCTGGCCCAAGGAGTGGCACTGTTGGGAGGTGTGGCCTTGATGGAGTAGGTGTGCCCTTCTGGGTGTGGGCTTTAAGACCCTCATCCCAGCAGCCTAGAGGTCAGCTAGCAGCCTTCAGATGAAGATGTAGAACTCTCAGCTCTACATCCCTGTACCACACCTGCCTGGATGCTGCCATGTTCCCACCTTGATGATAATAAACTGAATCTCTGAACCTGCAAGCCAGGCTCAATGTTGTCCTTAAAGAGTTGCCTTGGGGGCTGGAGAGAGAGCTCAGCGGTTTAGAGACTGCTCTACTAAGGGTCTGGAGCTCAATTCCCAGCAACCACACAGGGGGCTCACAACCATCTGTAATGAGATCTGATGCCCTCTTCTGGTGTGTCTGAAGACAGCAACAGTGTACTGATATACATAAAAATTAATAATTAATAAATAATTCTTAATAATTAATAAATAAAATTAATAATTAATAAATAAATAATTCTTTTTTAAAAAGTTGCCTTGGTCACAGCAGTAAAACCCTAAGATAGAAGTTGGTACCAGGGACTAGAGTATTGCTGTGATAGGCCAGACCATGCTTTTGTGGACACTGGGACTTTGGATTTGGAAAGCAGTAGAATGCTTTAAATGGAACTTAATGGATTATCTTAGTAGGAACATGGAAGACTCTGTCACTGAGAATGATCTAAATTGTGAGGACCGGGCCCAAGAGGTTCCAGTGGAGAATTTCATTATGTGGCTTAGCGACTGGTTTTGTGGTGTTTTGGTGAAGAATGTGGCTTTCTGCCCTTTTCTGAAAAGTCTGCCTAAGGCTAAGGTTTAGACTCAGATTAATTGCCTTGCCAAAGGAAATCTCAGAAACGCCCATCATAGACTATTTTCTGCTCAAGTCTCATGAAGAGTGTTTTGAACAAACATAGCAGGCTTAGAGAGAAAAAATATAAAAATGTATAGTTTAAATATTAAAGCGACACCAGGAAGTAGAATGGAGCTGAGTCCTACATTCTAGGAGATCGCAAATTAAGGGAGTAGTAGACTTTAGGGCAAGATCCTATCCAGCTAAATTTCGGTCCAGGCAGGGTGATACACACCTTTAACCCCTAGAGATAAAGTCAAACAGATCTGAGTTCAAGGCCAGCCTGGGACCGAGCAAGTTCTAGATCCAGGTGTGGTGGCACACACCTTTAATCCCAGCATTGAAAAAGTTGAACATGGTAGGGGCCATGTTCAGCCCCAGACCTCACGCAGCAGACCTCAGCAGCTTAGGCCATGTGGCTCTGGCTTTAGAGTGAATAATAAGAGACTGCTGGACACTTCATGCTGGTTAGCTGGAGCTAAGAAATTAGCAGTGATTAAAAGGAGACCAGCATCACTGAGGTAAAATATTCTGGGAAGTGTTTTCTGAGAGCGCAAAGAAGCTGTGTTCCAGAGACAGGCAAGGTTGTGTGTACCTCGTGCTCCAACTGTACTTGATAATGGTTAAGAATCGCCTGGTACTGGTTTTGAAGGCATGAAGGGGTCATAAAGAACAATTGAGACTTGGCACTGTGAGAGGCCAGGGAAGGCTACTAGTGAAGGTGCAGCCTCAGTTGTAGTTGATGGCCAAGGATTGAAGGGGTCATGCAAAGGATTTGAGGCTTAGCACCATGAAGAGAGCCTATGAGAAGCTATTGGTGAAGCCTAGTTACAGTGGAAGACAGCAGTGTATTGGATGGGATGATCCATGGGATGACCACCAAGAACAGCAGCAGCAGGGGAGTGGTTCAACCTGAACCTAGAGTGCTACAGAGGGCAGAGCTGGAGAAGTGACACCAGTTTTTTGGAGGAGCCCAGACGGTTGTGTGTAGATCCCAGACATTGAAACAAGAAGCTGTAACATTGACGTTGCCTTGGGGACCCCAAGATTTTCGAGATTTCAGAATCATAGGATATCTCCTAAAGAATGTTGCTAACAGGGAGTGGAACCAGCCTAGGAAAAGAAGTTTCTTTCAGTCAACAAAGATGAAAAAAGGAATTGGATATCTGAAAACTGCTTTGACATCAGGCATGGAGATGCTGAGTTTGGAGTTTGCTCAGCTGGATTCTTGATTGAGGAATTACAGTTAAGTGATCAGATGGATCTCAGAAGAGACTTTGAACTTTGGACTTTTGACATGGTTGAGACTGCTAAAAATTACGGGGACTTTGGAAGTTGAAATAAATGAACTTCTTAAATGATATTATGACTACATATGGCCCCCATAGACTCATGTGTTTTAAGAAGCCTATGGGGGCCATGTAGTAGAATGTGATGGTTTGTATATGCTTGGCTCAGAGAGTGCCACTATTAAGAAGTGTGACCTCGTTGGAATAGGTGTGTCACTGTGGGCGTGGGCTTAAAACCCTTGTCCTAGCTGCCTGGGAGCCAGTATTCTGCTATCAGCCAGCTTTCAGATGATGATGTACAACTCTCAGCTCTTCCTGCACCATGCCTGCCTGGATGCTGCTATGTTCCCACCTTGATGATAATGAACTGAACCTCTGAACCTGTAAGCCAGCCCCAATTAAATGCTGTCCTTATAAGAACTGCCTTGGTCATGGTGTCTGCTCACAGCAGTAGTCAAACTCTAACTAAAACACATGGTATCTGTAGAATGGTTTTCTAAAAGATCCTATTTACCCTTATACTAATCTAGCAAATGATACTTGCTAATTCAATTATTTGTCAAACAAACAAAAAGGAAAACAGGTAAGTTTAAAGTATTCCCATTCTTTCTGTCTCTGTCTTATCCTTTTTGTTTTATGAGGCAGTATACCATTTAGCCCAGCCTGGGCTTGATTTAACATATATAGCTCAAGATAATCCTTGAAATCCTAATCCTCTCCTGCCTTTACTTCCCAAGTGCTGGATTACAGAGTGTGCCATTATAGCTGGCTTAAAATATTTCTAAAACTGCAAAGTCAGTAAAAAGTGGTCAGCATTACACTAAAATATATTCATTCTAAGCTACTATAACCTGATAAGATAAAAGTAATTACATTAAAGAAATAGGAAGATGTAATCTTTTTCTAAGTCATGTTAGGCTGAATTAACAAATAATACATTTTAACCATAAAGTCTTAAGTGCACACATGAAAGTACAAAGGAAACACAAAAACTGTATAACCTTTGGATTCCAGTACAGCTTATATAAAATCAGCCACAGTAAGAGCACTGACCTACCTTGGACCTCTCGGACCTTCCAAGAAACTGCCCTTAGGAGGGTCTGCAAGCAATCCACCTGACTTCATTGGTGTGTCCTTAGCTGCAATGATGGACTGAGATAGAGCAGAAGACTCGCCCAGTCCTTGCTCAGATGAGAACACCTTGTTCAGAGGTTTGGAATTCACTTGTTCTGACTGAAGTGGAGGGTGATACGGTGAAGGTGGGGTTGAACCAAAAGACACAGGTGTAGGAAGCAGTGCTTGTCTAGGTTTCTCTGGGACCTGTGAGTTCTGAGAACTGGAGGCTGGTGGAACTGGGGTGGTTAACTGAGGAGGCATCCCTTGTGGAACTCCAGGGGGAGGTATTCCTGGGGGAGGTGTAGCTGAAGATAATGGTGGGAGGGGCAGGATGGGCGGTGCCCCAGGTAGAGATGGTGGGGGGAGGACTGGTGGTGGCCCTGCTGAAGAAAGGGAAGGTGGGGGAAGAACTGGAGGTGGTCCTGTTGAAGAAAGAGATGGAGGCATTCCTGGTGGGGGAACAGAGGTTGGTAGAGAAGGTGGCATCACAGGCGGAGGCATGCCAGGTGGTGGTATGGTGGTGGGTAGTGCAGGGGGCATCACTGGTGGTGGCAATGACGGAGGTAATACTGGAGGGGGCATTGTTGGCAGAGGTGGAGGCATCTGAGAATACGGGACAAATGGAGGTGGCATTGACATGTTCCCCATGTACTGGTTCTTCACGGTCTGAATTGAGTTGACTTTCTCCTGGAGATAGGTCTGAGTGGCTTTCATATGTCCCTGCCATGTTTTCCATTGCTTCTCATACTCCTGAAGCTGATCTTTATGAGGATAGGAATGGAGCTGTTCCTCCCACAGCTGAAACTCTCGCTCCCACTCTTGATAGAGATGTTGAAACTGTTGCTGCTGCATCTCATAATGTCGCAGCTGCACATCCAGAGACATGGTCTACAAATAAAGGACAAACATTCTTTCAAGACAGCCATGAAAGGATTAGTCCTAACTTACATTAATAAATCCAGACTACATGAAATTTTAGGAAATTATAAAAATATTCCCAAGGGAAATGATAAAACTGCTAGACACTTTCAGTGATCATCATTTTTTCCCCTTGGGCTAGACAGCATCACATTACTCTTGTATCCCTTGAAACAGCTACTTGTCAATACTTTTTTTAAATAACTTTTTTAAGATTTATTTCATGTATGTAATTATTGTGTCACTGTCTTCAGACATACCAGAAAAGGGCATCAGATCCCATTACAGATGGTTGTGAGCCACCATGTGGTTGCTGGATTTGAACTCAGGACCTTCAGGAGAGCAGTCAGTGCTCTGAATTGCTGAGCCATCTCTCCAGTCCCATCAATACTTTTTTATCACTAGTTTTTCATACTCACATCTCTTTTAGGAGCAACAAATCCTTTATGCATCATCCCTGGGAACTCTTCCTGCTTATTTATTTTGGAAACACTTACCTGTATGTGCGGTGAGTGCTGGATAACTTGCTGATACTGCTGTAGGATCTGCTGTAACTGAGTGTGCCTCTGCATTATTCCTTGATACTGGAAGCCGACTCGATGCTGCTGGTGCTGTTGCCAGTGTGCCGCTGCAGCCTGCAACTGTTTTAACCTAGCATCCTCTTCTGGGTCTTCTGACTAAATAAGAGAAATACAAACTTTCCTAAGTCATAAAACAGCAACCAAATCAATTGAGTCCAGAATCCGTCTAACTCCGGCTGAGAAGAGCTCTCCTATATTTAGACAAAACACAAATCCCTCTCGACACAGTTATTGTGGATGGTAGGACAAGGGATTTAAGGGCCACCATCTTCACTAGATAGGACAACCATTTTCCCAGCAGGAAGTGAATCTACAAGTCTAGTACTTTCAACCTACTGAGCAGTAGAGAACCTCTGTGCCTTCCTTCCTTCTCCCTCTCAGTCACTGTTCACTAGTGTACAACAATATAATTATAGTTCAGTAAAGTTGTGAGAACAACTGTCTACTGATGTGGAGACTTTCCATGCTTCACTCACCATGCTCAGTGTGACAGATGGTCATTTTTAATGCCTCAGTGCTGTAAGGTGGCTACTATAAATGAATATATCACTCTTCAGATGAGTAAAATAGAAGAGAATTATTAGCTAATCTGTCCAGAGTCACCATCATTAAGTGGCAGTGTTTGGGAAACTGACCATAAAAGCTAAAGATAAATGACTGCTCTGTACTGCAATCATCAAGGCGTGTGGACATTTCTCTTTGTGCTGGCACACCCATTCAGCAGGATCTTTTTTTTTTTTTTTTGGTTTTTTGGATTTGGTTTTTTCGAGACAGGGTTTCTCTGTATAGCCCTTGGCTGTCCTGGAACTCACTCTGTAGACCAGGCTGGCCTCGAACTCAGAAAGCCACCTGCCTCTGCCTCCCAGAGTGCTGGGATTACAAGCGTGTGCCACCACCACCGGGCATTCAGCAGGATCTTAATGCTTCACTTTCATTCAACCTTCCCATAATTTCTTTGTTAAACCTGATAAGCTGACATCTGGTTACTTCAAAAGTAGAATTTTACAGGTATCTGAGCACATGAAAATATACATCCATTCATGACAAAAGTGTTCATAAACAAATCAGACAAAATTTAGATGACTGAATAAATACAAATGATTACCTGGGGCTCCTCAGGTGGGAGCGGAGGTGGTGCCTCTTCACTGGGAGGTGGTAATGGGGGCTCCTCAGCTGCAAGAGGCTCTGCTATCTGACTGGCAGCTGGCACTGGGGCTTCTTCTTTTATGGGCTCCGGTACATCCTTGGCTGTGACAAGACCCTTTTTATGTCCCGGCAAATGCACTTTTGTCCTCTGCTGCAAACTAAGTAGATGCTGTCGATACCAATATTGTTGTTGCTCCTACAATACAAATCATCTTTAAGAATTTTATTTTATTTTATTTATTCCATATGTATGTGTGTTTATGGGCAAAAGCATGGCGGTGTGTAGAGATCAGGGTACAACTTTCAGGAGATGTTTTCCTCTGCCATGTGAGTCCCAGGGGATACAACTCAGGTCACCAGGAGTGACAATAAGCACCTTCGCTGCTGACCCATTTCTTTGGCTCACTGTTAAGAATGTTGACTGATAATCGCCTAGCTCTGCGGCTGGCGCTGGCTGGGTCACACTCACACACCTTCGTCACCTGATCAAAGGCAAAGCAAAGCTGGGCAGGGAAGCCAGGTGAGCAAGATCGACAGGGTTTTAAGTTATCTCAAATTTATAAAGTTAAATTAAACTATATGTCATAATTCAGCATGTTTCTGTTTTTCCCCTTCAGTGTTTGTGATGATTTGTATATTCTTGGCCCAGGGAGTGGCCCTGTTGGGAGATGTGGCCTTGTTGGGATAGGTGTGGCCTTGTGGGTGTGGGCTTAAGACCCTCGTCCTAGCAGCCTGGGAGCCAGTATTCTGCTAGCAGCCTTCAGATGAAGATGTAGAATCTCAGCTTCTCTGCACCAGGCCTGCCTGGATGCTGCCATGTTCCTGCCTTGATGATAATAGACTGAACCTCTGAACCTGTAAGCCAGCCCCAATTAAATGCTGTCCTTATAAGAGTTGCCTTGGTCATGGTGTCTGTTCACAGCAGTAAAACCCTAAGACAGTGCTAAGTACTGAGCTGAGGGTTTTGTAGAGGGCAGGCAAGTGTTTTACTACCAAGCTACAGACCCAGATCTCTTAGTCTTTTAGACAGAATCCTAGTAAATTGTCCAGATTGGCTTTGAACTTTGAACTGCTTCAGTCTCCTGAGCAGCTGTGATTACAGGCCTGTTACTACACCCAGCTAACATGTTTATTTAAAAATACACACACACACACACACACACACACACACACACACACACTCAGAACAGGGCATCATTGGATCCCATGATTGATGGTTGTGAGCCACCATGTAGTTGCTGGAAATTGAACTCAGGACCTCTGGAAGAGCAGTCAGTGCTCTTAACTGCTGAGCATCTCTCCAGCTCCATAATACTTTTTAAAAAAATGTTTCTGAGTCAGGCATGATGGCACACATAGTAGCCTGGTCTACAAAGTGAGTTCCAGGATATCTAGGGTTGTTTGATACAGAGAAACTCTGCCTCAAAAAAACACACAACCCCCCCAAAACAAACAAACAAAACAAAAAAAGACAGATAAAAGGACAAAGAAAAATGAATGAGGAAAAAAAATGTTTCTGGGGACTTGAGAAATAACGATTCAGCAGTAAGAAAACTGTTCAGTTCCCAGCATCCACGTGGTGGCTCATGACCATCTTTTTTTGTTGTTGTTTTTTGAGACAGAGTTTCTCTGTATAGCTCTGGCTGTCCTGGAACTCACACTGTAGACCAGGCTAGCCTCGAACTCAGAAATCTGCCTGCCTCTGCCTCCCAAGTGGTGGGATTACAGGCGTTCACCACCCCGCCCGCTCACTCACGACCATCTTTAACTCCAGCTCCAGGGAATCTGATGCCCTATTCTGACTTCCTTTGACACCAGGCATGCATGTGGTATACACACACACACACACACAGGCAAATCATTGATACATATAAAATTAAATAAATAAATTTATGCTTCTGAGGGATGGGTGTGGGAGCCCAAACCTTAGACTTAGAAGGGGGTATGTGTCAAATTGATCTCTGAGTATGAGACCAGCCTGTCAAACAAAACCACCAAAAAAAGGAGGGGGGCTGGGAAGGTAGTTACATGAAAATGTTTGCTATGCAAAATGAGGATCTGAGCTTGGATTTCCAGAACCCAAAAAAGAGACAGGCACTTCAGTCCTGGTCTGCAGCCTTAATGCCAGAAGGCAGAGTCAGAAGGATGCTATTTTTTTAAACAAAATCTCAAGTTTTATTTTACCAATGAAGACTCAAGAGTCAGATCCTGGGGTGAAAGCCTGCTAGCTCAGAGGCAGAGCAAGCTCCAGCTGACCTTCCTCCTCAGCGGGCCCAGCTCAAAAGACCTCCTTCAAACTGAATGTCTCTCCCTTCTGCTTCCTTTGCATCTCTGACTCTTACTCTGTGTGGTTTTTTTTCCTATGTTCACTTCCTGTTACCGGGCTGCTTGATCTGTTTACAATATTCAAGCAGAAAACTCTTGGATTAAAGGCATGTGCAAAGACCAAGGCACACAACTAAAAACAGGTTTTTCCAGTAAATAACACAATCTCCGAGTTCACAGTGTGATCAAATATCCTACAACAGGAGGATCCCTGGAAGCTCACAGGCAAATCAGTCTAAATAAAATTCCCAGCTTCAGGTGCAGTGAAACCCTGTACTAATAAAGTGAAACTGAAAATAGACACCCCAGTATCAACCAACCCCCTGCCTCCAAGTGCCTTTGCATCCATGCACACACACACAGAAATAGAAAAAAAAATCAATTCTCATTATTCATAGACTCTATATATGTGAATCTGCTCATCTGCTAAAATTTCCAACTCCAAATAACAGTACTTGATAAGGTTTCCCAGTCATTTTATAAACATATGGAAAACAGTGAAAGATCTGAGCGGCCTATTATGCGTATTCCTAACTGAGGCAGAACAATGTGACGTAGCCTTCTGGCCACAGCACAGTTACTGCCACAAAATCCAACATTTTTTGCTAGTTATTTAAAATGTCATTCTCTCTCTCTCTCTCTCTCTCTCTCTCTCTCTCTCTCTCTCTCTCACACACACACACACACACACACACCTCAATCACTCAGGAATGGTGACAGGTGGACCAGCCCAGTCTGGTCTACAGTGAGACCCTGCCTTAAAAACCAACCAACAAAAAGTGAATAAACAGAAATACAAGGCTGCTCAGTCATAATGCTGAATGCTGTCTTGTATCCCTAAGCAGGCTGCAATTCCCCTTACAAGAAAATATATGTTCCATAAACTTCATTCAAGAAAGCATTACTGTTTACCAAGAGCTAAATACTAATGAATTAACAATAACTAAAAAAATAAAGTGTCTGTAGAAAGAAAACAAGTTATATGTTGAGGAACATATGATCAGAAGCTCAGATTCATCTGTATTTTCCTTAGAACAAAGGTCTAACATCGGTGGTGGTACACACTTTTAATTCCAGCACCGGGAAGGCAGAGGCAAGTGGAACTGAGTTCCACGCCAGGGTGGTCTACAAAGTAAGTTCTAGGACAGCAAGAGTTACAAGAGAATCCCTGTCTTAAAAAACCAAAAACTAAATAAATAAAACAAAATAAAAAATATTTTAAAAATATTTGTATGCACACAGGATTGAAACCCAATCTAGCAGGGTGTGGTGGTGTATGCCTTTAACTCCAGCATTTCTGAGTCAGAGGTAGAAGAATGAGTTTGAGAGAAGTAAGGTCTACATATCAAGTTCTAGGTCAGTCTGTGATACACAAACTCCTATCAGAAAGGAAAAACAAAACCAATTCACTCTACATTTTATTCTTTGTTCTTTCTAAAACTCAAGACATAATTTTAATTTACAAAAACCTACTTGAAACAATCTATTTATTCTTATAATTTTGAAACTTGTTAATCTAGATTGAATCAGAATACCTCCCCCTTCCCTTTACCCCCACTCCTTATTAGTTGTTTTGAGATGGGAACTCACTATGTAACCCTGGCTGTCCTGGAATTTCCTATGTAAACCTGGTTAGCTTTGAACTCAAACATCTACCTATCTTTTACTGAGTACTGAGATTAAGTAAAGGTGTAACTTCCACATTCAGCTGATTTTTTTTTTCTTTTGATAATAAACTTTTGGCCTCTGTGTCAAAAGGGTTAATTTTACACGCTCATTTTTAGAATATTTATTTTTAGCTTTTTGAGGAAGGGTCTCTACATAGTCCTGGCTGTCCTGAAGCTAGCTCTATAGAACAGCCTGGCCTCGAACTCAGAAATACAGACTCACCTGCTTCTGCTTCTCAGTTCTAGGATTAAAGGTGTATGCCACCACACCTGCTACATTTTTTTTTTGTTTGTTTTTTTTGGTTTTTGGTTTTTGGTTTTTGGTTTTTTGGTTTTTCGAGACAGGGTTTCTGTGTAGCCCTGGCTGTCCTAGAACTCACTTGTAGACCAGGCTGGCCTTGAACTCAGAAATCCGCCTGCCTCTGCCTCCCAAGTGCTGGGATTACAGGCTTGCGCTGCCGCCGCTGCCACCACCACCACCCAGCACCTGCAACACTTTCTAACCCAATTTATCTTAGGTGAACAGTTCCCACATCGTTAATATTTAATTTTTAATCTCTCTTAATTTTCTGTGTGCAAAGAGATGTATAAAATATACATAATAAATACGTTTTTTCCCAACTAGACTGATTTGTTATTTGTTTGCTTACACAGTGTAATTTTCTTTGGGAAAAGACACTTCTGAGATAGGGTCTAACTCTGTCCCTCAGAGCAGAGGGATTGCTGGGATTCAAGGCCCTGCCATGGTGCCTCAGCTCCTCTTCTGCTATTCTGATCTAGTCTTGTAACTTTGGGAAAGTGCTAAGCCCATAAGAGGATAGCAATAAATGATACTGACTACCATACGCCAATTATTTTGACCTAAAACTTTTCTAATTTATTGGCAAGAATACATTTTATCTTACTAACTGTATTTTGGCTCTTATTATCAAACATATAGCCATCAGTTCCCAGAACAAGATTACTTTTACTATTCAAATTAAAAAATAAAAAGTGTGTAGCAGCACACACCTTTAATCCTGGAGTCTGGGAAACAGGGACAGGCATATCTCTGAGTTCAGACCACTCTGGTCTATATACCCCACTCCAGTCTAGCCAAAACTACATAGTGAAACCCTGTCTCAAAAAATACTACTACTACTACTAAAACCAAAAAAAAAACATAGTAATAATAATACAACATAAAAGAAATTAAAAGCCAGCAATAATGAAATATTAAAACATTTTTTCAGGCAGGCATGGCAGGCATGGCAGGCACCATATGCACTTGGTAGAGGTCATCTTCACTACACAGTAAGCACAGTGAGTTCAATATCAGACTCAGTTACAAGAACCCCAATCTGAGAAAAAGAAAAAAAAGAATTCAACTTCCTTTACTACTTTAAGACAATAGTAAGTCAGACAGTGGCAGCATACGCCTTTAATTCCAGCACTTGGGAGGCAGAGGCAGTCTAATCTCTGAGTTTGAGGCCAGATAGGTTCTACAGAGTGAATTTCAGGATAGTCAAGGCTATACAGAGAAACTCTGACTTGAAAAACCAAAGAATATATTGGAAATATCAATAGGTACATCATTCACCTTAAAAACCTAAGGCAGAATCAGATAATGCAGCTTAGTTGATAGAGTATTTGCTTGCCGAGCACGCACTAAGTCCTGAATTCTTTTCCCAGCATAAAATAAAACCAAGCAGGGTATCACATACCTATGGTTTTGGCACTCAAGAACTGGGGCAGAAGAATGTAAAGTTCAAGGTTACGAGACAAGCAGGGTAAAGGTGCTTGCTGGGCAAAAGCCTAGTGAGGCCAGGAACCTACATATAAAGGACGGAGAGAACCAAATCCAGTAAACAGTCACCTTCCATGTGAACCACAGCACAGGTGCCCATATCCAGACAAACAGAGACACACAAGACATAGCCACACAATTTTTTAAAAGGCCATAAGTTCAAAGTCATCAGTCTAAGCTTAATAGCCAGTTAAAGGCTAGCCAGGTCTACATGGAGAACCTGTCTCAAGTGGAGTATATGCTGGGGTTAAGGCTAGAGATACCGCTCAGTGATTTAGAGTGACAGCTACTCTTCCAGAGGACCTGGATTAAGTTCCCAGTAACCACATGGTGGCTGACAACCTTCTATAATCCAGTTCCAAGGGATCTGATGCCCTCTTCGGGCCTCCATGAACATCAGGCCTCATGCCCATGGTTCAGATATACATACAGCCAAAACACCCATATACATAAAATAATATTTTTAAAAGGACAAAGGTATGAAAAGGCAAAGCAACTGAAACCAAAGATACTCTTCATTTTTATTTGTGAGAAATAGGCCTCAAACTCTTGCTTGTCGGCCAACACTGGCATTGGAGCCTGGTTTGCCATGTGTAGCTGCTTCAGTCGCTTAGAACATCACTAAACGACAAAGACACCAGCTCTTTCACAAGTTAAAAGATACAAAGATGAAGATTAACAGATACAGATGAACATGTATGTACTGTGTATGACACCCAGAAGTTAATGTTAAATACCTTACTCAATTTTTCTCCACTTCATTTATAAAAGCAAACAAACAAACAACAAAAAACAAGGTCTCTCTGGCTGGAGAGATGGTTTGGCGGGTTAAGAACACTGACTGCTCTTCGAGAGGCCGTGAGTTCCCAGCAACCACATGGTAGCTCACAACCATCTGTAATGGGATCTGCTGCCCTCTTCCAGTGTGGTGTGTCTGAAGAGAGCAATGATAAATAAATAATAAATAAATAAATCTTTAAAAAACAAAACAGGATCTCTCACTTACCCTGAAGCAAGCCAATCCTGCTAAACTGTGTCTGGCTGACTGGCTGGTAAACCCCAGGGATCTTGTTTCTACCTCCTCAGTATCTGTTGGGATTACTGATGTCTGCCATGCTGCTTTTATATGTTTGATCAATTAAGCCATCTGCCTATGACACAAGTCTAGATTCTTTAATCTAAACACAACCTCTTCTTACTCCTTCCATCTTTCTCTTAGATCCAATCCAGTATATAAGCTTTGTTAGAGTTTAAGTAGTTGATTCAGTAACAGTACGTTTTTGTAGGTCACATTCTAGTATTATAAAGCCAAGCGAGAAACATAACTAGTTCAGCCTTAGGCTTTAGAGTGTTTCTGAAGCTTAACAATGAATAAGGATGCCATTAGAAATGTCCTTAGTGAGCTTGAAAGTCAAGTTTGGACTAGTTAACAAGAGAGTAGGTGCGAGTTCTTCTGAACATTCCAGCATATAAGATAATTTCATGTCTTATGAGATGTTGGTTTATAAAAAGAGGAAAAGGTAGCACATGTTACCTTTAAAAGACTGAATGGGAGCTAGAGAGATGGTTCAGCAAGTCAAGCACTTGCTGCAGAAACACAAGGCCCTGTGTTTGATTCCCAGCACCTACGTAAACGCAAATGGACATGATGTTGTGCCTTTAATCCCAGCACTTGGGGAAAAAAGAACAAGCTAGATAGTGAGACTAGCCAGAGTTCTGGGATCCGTGTCTATATCGATGTAGTGGAGAACTACAGAAGATATCCAACATCAACCTCTAGCCTCCAAAGTATGTGCACACAAGTACACACACACTGCTGCCACCACCACATTCAACACAGAGAAACTGAATGACGGGGTCTGAGGCATTGAGAACTCTAGAACTATTTGCCAAACTGTTACCAATAGATTCTATTTAGACAGCACTACCTACCTACTACTGGCACAGCTATAAGACCAAGGACTACACAATTTTGCAAGAAGAGTGTTACAAAGTGTGTCTGTGAGAAGTATTTTTTTGTTTTGTTTTGTTTTGTTTTTTCGAGACAGGGTTTCTCTGTGTAGCCCTGGCTGTCCTGAAACTCACTGACCAGGCTGGCCTTGAACTCAGAAATCCGACTGCCTCTGCCTCCCAAGTGCTGGGATTAAAGGTGCGAGCCACCACTGCCACAGCCCAGCTGTGCGCAGTGTTTTAGAGATTAATATTGCAAAGTTACCATCCATGTCTAGGTTATTACCAACACCTGTAATAATGACTATTTTCTGTGTAAATCTTAAATGATGGAAGAAAACCTGCTTAATCAATCAAATATCTACTTGGTTTAAAATGACTACTGTTCATATCATTAAGATTCACACTCTTCGTTAAGAATCAGGATCACCAGGCATATTTAGTCTCATTTTTAAAGAGAATGCTCCTTGACTTCATCTTCCCTCATTCTCTCTCACTCCCCTTCAGTTATAAACTTCTTAAAAGAGTTCTCTATACTCACCATCCCCATCCTCACCTTCCATCACTCCTCAATCAATGCAATATGGCTTCAGTCACTATGAAACTGCTCCTGCCAAGGTCAACAATAATCTCTATGTCAGTAAGGGGGAAAGATAACTCAGAATCTTTATCTTGTTTGACCGATTAGCAGTACTTGACACAGCTGGCTACTCCTCCAGAAGTGTCTTCCCTTCACAATCTGTAGCCCTGCTCCGTTTTCATTTTCCATCCTCCTCATGTTGGCCTTTCCTCCACTGGTTACTTGGACTGGTGATTCTGAGGCCAGCCACAGGTCTTGTGCCTCCATTCTTATCTTATACACACTCCCCAGAAGAGCTTATCGTTTAATATGTCTTAGAACATATTGTATATGTATATGTTCCAAATCTTGTTTCTAGACTCTTTGTCTGAATCTAACTTCTACATGGATATCTCCATTTGGAATTTATGCCCCAGGACCTCAAACTAAGTACACATAAAGCTTAACTCTTATTTTCCACATCATCCCTAAGCCTTTTCGCTTTCTCTTTCTCTTCTCTAGGTTTCCTATTTTATTAAGTGGTATTATTAATCACTCAGGAGCCCACCCCCAAGTTCACAAATCCCTGATGCCTACGCTTGCCATGACTATCCAACTGGATGGATCCCTAGCAGAGGCTTGTCTTCTGTCTTCCTACCTCTTCACATCTCCACTAATACCATTCATGCCCACCCCCCACCCCCCCACCCATGTTCTCTTGTCTGAATTACTAACAAGTATTTATCCTAAATCATTCTTTTGCCTTTTAATTTCACTCTCCAAACCAAAAGCAGGGCAAGCTTTCAAAAATGCCAATCCAGGGCCTGAAAAAATGGTTCAGAGGTTAAAATACTTACAGGGGAATGGAATCTATTCCATTCCCCGCACCTACATAATGGCTAACAAATGTGGATAACTCCAGTTTCAAAAAATCTGACACCCACTTCTGGCCCTATAGGCAGTGTATACATATGGTACACATAAAATAAAAACAAATCTTTCTAAATGCCAGAGCTAGAGTGATAACTCAGTGGTTAAAAGCACTGGCTACTTTTGCATCAGACCCAGGTTTTCGGTTCCCAGGACCCACATGATGGCTCACAAACATCTGTAACTCCAGGTTACAGCAGATCTAACACAGTTCTCAGTTCCACAAGTGATAGGCACACAGGAAGCAAACAGATATAAGTGCAGGTAAAATACCCATACAAATGCCAATCTAGGATGGGAGAAGCAGCTCAGCAGTACAAGCCTAACATGTTTGTGCACCACTAAAATAATCAGTGTATCACAGTTGCCTTTACAAAATCCCTCAATAGCTAAATACAGTCTTTGAAATTGTCTTTAAAGCTTTCTGTATTACATAAATATTATTTTCAGCCTGTGCTGTCAGAGACCATTCCTGAACTTGTTTTTGGACAATTTCTGCCTATATTTTAGGTGTCTGTCTGTCTCTCCCCCCCCCCCCACACACACACAGACTTTTCTTTTTTGTTTTTTTGAGACAGGGTCTCATGTAACCCAAGCTGGCCTCGGTCTCTCTATATAGCCCCAAACCACCAAACCAGCTAAATACTACTTTGTAAAGGTGGCTTCTTCAATTAGGATAGAGGTCCTAGCAAAAGTCAATCATTTAAAAGGTATCTGTTTTTCACTTCCAATGTGTATAAAGCACTATGAACAACAGAGTGTGAGTGTGTGTGTGTGAGTGTGTGTGTGTGTGAGAGTGTGTGTGAGTGTGTGTGTGTGTGTGTGTGTTATTACATGTATGTAATTCCAATTCTCAGGAAAACAGAAGGATGTGGAGTTCAGGGTCATTCTTAGCTACATACCAAGTTTAAAACCAACTTGGGCTACAAGAGTCATTGTCTCAGAAAGCCAAAATAACAATAATAAAACTTTTAAACCTAACCTTTTCTAGTTTCTAGTAAATATTCTAGTAATATTTCATACTTTCCAATCCCATGGTATCCTGTATTTCTCCTTATTAAATAAAAGTCATTGACACCAAGTACCACATGCATGTTGTCCACCATTTTATCTACAGTACTAAACACAGTATTTCATCTTAAATGACACTTCTAAACACTATACTCATGTCAACATTTTACATGAGTTATTTGGAGAATGAAAGAAATAAAACCACAACTCATTGAGAAGACTACTATATACTTTAACTAGTCAACCCCTTAATCACAGAAAAAGTAACTCTTCAAAAAGAATATTCCATTAAGTTATCAATGTTTTACTCAGGTATCTAGAGAATAAATGGAAAAAAGTGAAGTATTTGTGCCATCTTTCCAGTACTCACTCATTCTATTTCCAATCAAATAGCTCTAGTTCACAAGTGAAAGTTTTCTCTACATAATTCCATACACTGTTAGGAAGAAACTGCAGAGAGGATTTAAAATCACACTACTGAAAATTCCAATGAAATGATTTAGACCCACTAAGACCATCAATGAGTCAGTCACTAGAGAAACACTAGAAAGATGCAAGACTGACTGAGAAGCTAACAGTGAGGACCAGACTGCCCCCACCTAAATCCATTGATCAAGCTCAGCATCAGAACAGTGGGACAACCAGGCACTCAAGACTGGTGCAAATAAAGATCTTGTACAATGTAACACCTATACACTACACTTGACAACATCAACTGAACTTCAGTCTAGTGTTTTGGAGTTAATTTCTAATTTAAAAAAAGAAAATAGATGACTCAACAAATAAAATGGCACAATTATCAAGAGAGAAGCAGTCTCAGAATGTGGGATGTTCAAATGACAGATTTTTCATCAAATTGAGGACATAATATAGGGAAAAGGAAACAAGAAATAGTGATCTAGATCAGGGGTTCTCAAAGAAGAGTGGCTCTTCCCTCCAGAACCTATGGAAGTGTATCTCGCAATGTCTAAAAACATTTCTGGCTCTCAAAACAGGGCGGCCACTACTGGCACCATTGTCAGAGACATCAGTAACCACCCTGCAATGCACAGTGGAAAACAATCCCGCAACAAAGAAGTCCCAAAGGTTTACAGTGCTCAGACTCAGAAACCCTAACCAACATGGTAAGAATCTGCTATTTATATGTTGAATCTTAATTTGAACAAATCAACAAAATATTACTGAGACAATTGGAGGATTTAACAAGGAATTCCTCTGAATTCTGATAACAGGAGACAAGAGGGAAATCTAATTAGACTTAGCACTAGATAATACAAAGACTTAAGCTTTTATAATGTACTCAATCTAAAAAAGATTTTGACCCAGCATGGTGGTGCATACCTTTAAGGTAAACAGAGGCAGACAGATTTATATATCAAGTTCCAGCTGCCAGTGCTACATACTGAGACTGTGTTTCATTTTTTGAGAAATGAAAGGTCACTCCACCCCCTTTTCTTTTAAAACTAGGTAACTGAGGCTCTAGAGATGGCTCAGCAGTTAAGGTACTTGTTGCCAAGACAAAGACATCTAAGAGAGCCCGGCAACCACAGGCTGTCCTTCTGACTTCCATATACACACAGCAGCAGACCTGCACCCGTCCACCCCTGCCACTCACACACAATAAATGAAAAAATGTAGTAGAAAACCAACTAAGAACCTAATCAAGAATGTAGAACAATGGAGAGGAGGATGTAGCTTTAAGAATACTTAACTAGCAAGCACAAGGCCTTGGGGCTTGATTCCAGTATGGAAAAAAAGAGAAAAAAACATGAGCAAAGGACAGAAGATGAAAGATTTTGCTTTAAAATACTTAAAATTATGTTTATGATATTTTCGCTACTTAATGCTTAAATCTTTCACCATAAATTTTTTTTAGGGACAGTGGGTAAAAGCACATGACAAGCAATCCTACCAGTCTGAATACAGTACCCTGAAAACCAACTCACTCCCAGAAGTTCTCCTCTCTCACCTCCTGACCTCCATATGCACACTGAGGCATGTACACGTGCGGCAGGTCCACACTCCCATCATATATAACATAAATTTAATAACATTTTCCAAAACTAAAATATGGATTAAAATATACAGAAGGATATACAATGTTTATCATCTAATAAAGCAAGGACCTTAGGTGAAAAGAATAACTCTTGAATCTTACACAACAAATCTTTACAGTGGTTCTACAAATTGCAAGGCACTGTCCTAGGTGCTGCAGAGGATTAAGACGACAAACAGAACCAAATCACAGGGGTGATTTGCATGTAAGGCTCATAGAGACTGAATTTTGAGATGTGCCTTGAAAGTATTCCATTTAAAGGGAAAAGAGAAGTTAAGGACATTGGGATAACTCCATAAAGTTAAGAAAGGGTGGGCATGCAATGCCCCACTCTATCCCTCCTTCTGTATACCCAGCAGGCTTGAAACTCCCAGTAGTTTGGGTGGCCTTGAACTCCTTATCACCAGCCTCTGCTAGGACTACAGAGTTTTGTATTACAATGTCCAGTTTATGCAGTGCTAGGAATATAACTCCAAGGCTTCAGGGATGCTATGCAAACACTCAACCAATGAGTTCTATCTTGAGCCACAGGCAAGGCTCTTCTTGATCTGGTCTACACCCAGACCTCAAGCTTCACCCTTCTATTATTTTCTATTTTTCAGCAAGAATCAAAAGCACTACATTTTCAAAACACTGAAAGAAGTTCATTTCAGATGAAGCAGAAAACCAAATGTAGTGTTTCCAGTGAGTACTTATATTAAAGTAGTCTAGTATGCACATTCTTCTTTTAAAAAGCCAAAGCTGAGGGTGTAGCTGAATGGTAGAACACCTGACTAACATACCCAAGGCACTGAGTTCAATCCCAAGCACAACAACAAGCCAACTATATAACTCATTTGTTTCTCTACGTGCCCAGAAAAAGTCAGACTGAGGTCATAGTTTAGCTTGAATTAACTGGGAAACTGGAGGGAATAACCCTGAGGAGCCGATATAACTTTGGTATACAGCAAAATCACTTATTCTACTGTCCTCTGAGTGTCTCCTGTGCAGAACCTGCTTCTCTTAAAAACTAAAACACTGTAAAGCTAGAATAATATACAATTATCTTTTGGAATCTTATACATTACCCTGAGCTTGCATATTGTAAGATTCTTAGTGAATTTAAGGTAGATGAGGAATTAATGTGTATTTCAAATAGACACAACAGATGATCTATTCCTATTTATTTATATTTTGAGACAGGGTCTTACTATGAGGCCCAGGCTGGCTTCAAACTCTCCATCTGCTTGCTTCAGTTGCCCAAATAGTGGATGTAGGCACAGCTTCTATGTTCCTACAACCCTGTCAACTTCTTACTGTTCTGTGGAAAGCAACATCTTCAAAATAGATGTCAAAGGGGATGGCTCTCACAGGAGCAGCTATCACAAAACTTTCTTTTTTAAACCTCAGCTAAATTCCAAGGCTATTATTTTGGAGTAAAGTGTAAAAACAATGAAATGTAGCAAATTCACTATGTGGTAAAATTATCCTTTAGAGATGGTAATGTGCTGGGCAGTGGTAGCACACCCCTTTGATCCCAGCACTTGGGAGGCAGAGGCAGGTGGATTTCTGAGTTCGAGGCTAGCCTGGTCTACAGAATGAGTTCCAGGACAGCCAGGGCTACACAGAGAAACCCTGGGGGGTGGGGGGGGAGAGAAGACATGGTAATGTTTGAATCAACTCTTGAAATATACCAACAGATTCTCCAAGGATCAAGTCTCTAGAGGTCTATGTAGTCCACATGAACTCACAACATCAGTTAGGATGTCATGATGAGACTTCCATCTTTTATGTGCTGAGAACCCAATTCGGGGAAACAGACAGCTATCTCTGGCCCCTGCATGTTTTCTTGGTCCTAAGAAATTAACTGGTCAATATTTACAGGCATTTAAACATCAGCCCTTTAAGAATTTTCTTTTATACTGCCTCCCCCATGAAAATCTTAGTTAAAAAAATTTAAAACAAAGCTCTGTGCAATAAATCTAGAATGCTGGTCAAAGAAAGCCAAGGCATACATCTGAGAAATAAATCTAGTGCCACCCTACTACACTTCAAGGGTCTAGTCTTATCTTTACTGTTCTTTTAGTAATCCAGTCAATTAAAAACCTGGCTTTAGGGCTGACTCTTAAGGGATCTTTGGAGTATGAATGGGCTAGTCATTGGAATTATGATAGGCACTAGCTGGTTAAAGCCCAAGGCCTGCTCCAGTAAAGCCTAAATGAAAGCTGTGACTCCAGCAGGTGAGCTCTTACCTGTGGAGTCATTGTAGAGGGATCTGGTTCAGGAGCAGCTTGCTTCTGTTCAGCATTCTTGTTCTTGGCCCCACTCTCCAAAGGCTCTTGTTGGATAGTTGTTTTATTCCCAGAAGGGATGGACGGTGGTGGTGGTAGCTGGGGTTTAGAAGGGCCCTGGGAGGAGCGGGAAGGAGATGCCTGAGAAGGGGGTAAGTAGGGCTGGGAATGGCTCATATATGATTGCGAGGAGGAAGAGGAAGAATAAGGGGTAGGCGCCAGATAGGACTGGGAAGGTGGAGACTGTGAAGGGGACGGCTGAGCAGGAGGCAGGTAGGGTTGAGCGGAGGAAGGGGGATAGAATGAGGGTGGTGGCTGAGGTGGAGGCATGTACGACTGAGATGGGGGCATATAGGATCCTGGAGGTACAGGGGGAGATTCAGGAGGGGACTCCAGCTCCATTGGAACCAAACCGGGAGGCCCATCTCGTTGGTGGTGGATCATCTGGTGTTTGTACTGCTGCTGCTTCTGATAGCTGAGGGCTGGCCCAGGCGGCGGGGGTATCGGTGGCGGAGGCGGCTGCCAGTCTCCGTAGCCGCCCCCGGGCATCACCGGCGGGGGCGGCAGCGGGGGCGGAGGAAGATGGTGGGGCTGGAGCACGCACTGCATTTGCTTCTGGTGCATCTGCTGCAGCTGTTGGAGCTGGGCCAAGTGTTGCTCTCGGAAGCTCATGAAGCCTGAAGAGGAAGGGGCCGCGGGCCCCGGCGAGGCCTCGGGAAGCGCCACCGGTGGCGGCGGCGGCGGGACCGGCGGCGGCGGATAGTGGCTGCTCCCGCCATACCGGCCCCAATTCGGGTACATATCGGTAACGAAGGCGCGGGGCTCGTCCCGGCGCCGTTACTCGTCGCAACCGACCTCCAGGAGCCGCGGCGGTGACGGCGACAGCCGGAACTCGCGGTGTCTACAGGCCTCGGAGCGTGTGAACGGAGCGCGCCAGTGCGCCGGCGCTACGGAGCTGGGCCCGCGGTCGGGAAGGAGGGGACCGTACTATAGCAACCACGCATGCGCAGTACCATAGAGAGGAGAACAAAGGCCAGATAGAGGGGAACTTTACGCAGGTACTCGCTGTTGCCTCCTTCCTTCAGGTTCGGAAAATGTAGGCGGTGATAGAATGTTGTCATAGAACCAAGAAACCATAGAGTCTCACAGCCAAAAGGAGTGATAGAGATCCTAACGCCTTATGTGTTCAGTTTTGAATGGGGGCGGGGGTGGTGGGGTGGGAGAAAAGATTCCATTCGCAGTAACAACAAGAACATAATGCAAGTAATAACTCTAATAAGAAAAATTTAGGAATTATATGAAGAAAACTGCAGAATTCTACCAGAGAATAAAAATTAAACTTGAACTAACGAAGAGGCTTACTGTAGTCCTAAGTAAAAAAGAGGGAGTTTTGTAAAAATGACAGTTCTTCCAAGTTAAATTGATTTAATTCAGTCAACCCACAGCCTGACTGGGAAGAATGATATGAAGAATGGAAAATGGATTCTGAAGAAGAAATATGAAAATGGCCCTGATTCTTTCCTATAGGTACTGTAAAAGGAAAGTAATGGAATTATTTAGTTGGTTTCCTCTCCCCCCCCCAGCCCCCATTAATTTTTGTTTTTTCAAAACAGGGTTTTTCTGTGTGACCTCCCTGGATGTCCTGGAACTCACTTTGTAGACCAGGCTGTCCTCGAACTCACAGAGATCCTCCTGCCTCTGCCTCCGCCTCCCCTGCCTCCCCTGCCTCCCACTCCTCTGCCTCTCTGCCTCTCTGCCTTTCTGCCCCTGCCCCTGCCCCTGTCTCTGTCTCTGCCTCTGCCTCTCTGTCTTTGCCTCTGCCTCTCTGCCTCTGCCAGAACCACCAAACCCATCTTATGTTGAATCTTTTAACTCAGAAAATGTCCCTGTTGGAGAATCCTTAAACCTAAGGCAAAGCCAGAAAAGGGTAACTTAAAAGCTAATCTTCTGAACCCTAGCAGCAAAATATTAAAGATTTCCTTTGGTTTGGGTGATTTTTGAACATCAGAAGTGGTACAGCCAATTCTGAGAAAGGAAGGAAGGAAAGAAGGAAGGAAGGAAGGAAGGAAGGAAGGAAGGAAGGAAGGAAGGAAGGAAGGAAGGAAGGAAGGGAGGGAGGGAGGGAGAGAGAAACTATGCCTAGTTTTAAGACTATTAATTCTATCAGCATGTCAGTTTGAAGATGTGACCTTGCTTTTCTCCTAGCAACCAGATCATCACCTGTCTCCGGTAAATGTAGTAGTTGGTGTGAGGTTAGGAAATACTTCTCTCAATGTTTTATTGAAGCAGAATAGAAATACATAAAACTGCATGTCATAAGTTGTATTAGTTAGGGTTTTACATCGGTGAACAGACACCATGACCAAGACAACTCTTATAAAAAACAACATTTAACTGGGGCAGTCTTACTGGTTCAGAGGCTTAGTCCATTATCATCAAGGCAGACATGACACAGGAGGAGCTGAGAGTTCTATATCTTCATCTGAAGGCTGGTAGCAGAATACTGGCTTCCAGGCAGCTAGGAAGAGGAGCTTAAAGCCTACACCACAGTAGCACACCTACTACAACAGGGCCACACCTTCTAATGGTGCCACTCCCTAGGCTGAGCATATACAAACCATCACATAAGTATAAAACATAATGAGTTTTCATACCCCAAGCACATTTGTTCCAGCTCAAAAAAGAGCCATGTGTTGTTTGCTGAGACTTTTCCTAGAGGGAAATAATACACATCTACTCAGCACAGAGAGGAAACCCACAAGAGACCAAAGTGTGGATACCACCAAAGTCCAAGAAAATGAGTTTTATTAGAGTTACTTAAAGAAATATGGATAAGGAGTATCAAGAGCAGAAATGACTCAGACACCAAAAGCTGGTCAGCTAGAGCACATGGCAGTGTGGAGAGTGTCACCCTCCAACACTTGTTTACAACTCTTCCAGACATTTTAGCTGGTTTCTGCTTTGAGTCAGCTTCTTTTGTCTAAGAGTCTTCCTTGTGGCCAGGCTTGTTTAGGCTTGTCTCAGCCAGACTCTAGGAAGTCTTCCCTGTTTACTCTCTGGAGGGAGGAGCCTAGTGAATCTGCTCAGTTTCAGGCAGGGACTTCCTGAAGCTATTCTGTGTAGTTTACCTTCTGTCTGAAGGAGTTTGCTGAGAGATGGAATGTTTCAATCTCAGAGGAAACTGCTGCACAACAGTTTGGGATGTACTTTAGTTGGTAGAGTGCTTATCTACCATGCATGAAATCCTGGGTTCAGTTCCTCAGCATCACACAAAACTGGGTGTGGTGGCACACAACTGCAATCCTTTCCCAGCAGTGTGGAAGTGGGGGCAAAAGAGCAGAAGTCCTAGGTCATCCTCCATTGACCTCCATCCTCCATCCTCCAGAAGACTGGGACCCTGGCCTACCCTTTTACTTTGCTTCTTTGCTGACACAATGAACAGCTCTCCTGTGCCACATAGTTATAGTTTTTACATTGGTACAAAATTTATAGATTGATACAGATTTAAGATTTTTATTGGTATGAATTTCTTATATTGATACAAAAGTTGAAGTTAATATTGTTACTCTTAGATAGACATTGTGCCTATGCAAATCATTTAGGAATACAAGGCTTTGACCCAGTCCTTCTAATAGCTGCTATTATAAACTGTTTAGGATGATTAAGTAACAGAAGTTAAGGGCCAGATAGTAAATTCATAGTTATGTTAGATTCAGATTTAATTATAATAAAGTGTTTCCATTTACTCAAATAGAAATGGCTAAGAGTAACTGTAACAGGACAGAGATATTTTATGTAGATAGTCTTCAAAAACATCAGAAATCCACAGAATCTGACATTTAATCATTTCATTATTTTTAGACAATTTGACTAGAGACATGTCTACTCCTGACAGCACCCCCTTCATGCTTCCAAGAAGATATTGAGCATCTTCACCTCCAGACGAGGTTACTTATCATGGCAAGGTAGCCCCTGGGCAGAAATGATCTATATCATCTGCAGACAAAATACTGTCCAAAATGGACAAACAAATGTGGGATAGTCGACTGCTAACCTCTGCCAAGACAGTGTATGATAGTCCTTTTTATTTCCTGCTTGGCATAAGGTCTGCCAGATGGCTCTGGGTCAGAAGGCTGAAGATGGATTCTCCAATGTTATAAGAAATTAGGGGCTGTCCATGTAGTCAGCTGTCTACAAGTCATTTAAGTTTAAAAAGCTATGTTTTGTGCTTCCTATATACTCAGGTAATATTTAATTTGTTCTCAGATTTCTGACAGGGTTGAAGACTAGTTATAGTCTCATAAGCAAACTTGAGTTGTTTAGCATTGAGAGATATGAAACAGTTGAAAGGATGTTTTCCAGATGATATTGTAAGCTAAAATCAGAATGTAACTCAGATATAGAATTATAAGCTCTTAAGATAGGTGGTAGAGTACTTTAATTGACTAACTGATAGACTAGATGTTAATTGTATATCATACTTTATAACTCACATAATTATAATGGTTATGCTCAATTTATATCTGAGAGAAAAGAGACTTTTAACTGGATTAAAAGGGGGAAATGTGAGTTGCACTGATGCTGTTTGTATTTTGATGTTAATTCTGCTTCTTCAAGAGGGGCTGCCTGTGATGAGGAGTGGGTCATGTACTCAGGTGATCTCATGGAAACTTCTCCCTGTTCTGTCTGGTCAAATAAAGAGGTGACGATAAGGCAATGGAGGGGAAAGGTGGAAAGGGAGGCTGTAGAAAATGGAGGAAGATGAGGTGAAGAAAGATGGGGCAGAACCACATGGCTATAGAAGCCAAGGAGCAAGGAATCTCATAGCTGGGGAATAGATTAGTGATAGATCTGCCCAATCTAGGCATAGAGCTTATAAATACAATAACTGGGTTGTGTGCTTTTTATAGGGGCTTATTGGGATAAGAAATTACCGCAACAGCACACTTTTCTGTGTTGCCACAGGTCCAAAGCAACAGTGCCCATGGGCAAGAAACTCTGAAACTCTGAGTCAAAATACATTTTTAATTCTGTAAATGTGTGTGTGTGTGTGTGTGTGTGAGAGAGAGAGAGAGAGGGTTTCTCTATGTAGCAGTGGTTGTCCTGGAACTTGCTTTCTAGACCAGGCTATCTTTAAACTCAGAGATCTGTCTGCCTCTGTCCCTGGAATGTGGGGATTAAAGGTGTGGGCCACCACTGTCCAGCTAAATTGATTTATTTTTAGGATTTGTCACAGCAACAGAAGGCTAATACATTTAGCAGACAAAAAATAGAGAATGTCTTTCATTTAATAGAATATTTACTAAACAGAGAGATACTGGTGTGGTAGCACATACTTGTAATCTCAGCCCTTGGCAGTCTAACCTGGGTACATAATGAAAACTTGTCTCCAAAAATCCAAAACCCAAAGCCAAAACAAATGAAATAAAAAACCTACAGCAGACCCCAGTCAGAATGGTGAATAGTTTAGTTTTCTCACTAAAACCAAAAGCAGATATCTATGATAATCAATTTGAGATGAGTTGCATTTTGTAGTACTTAAAAAGACATATAGAAGTTGTAATTCCAGTAATCCAGAGTATATCCATATTTGGAAATAGGATAGTTACAGATGAGGTCAAACCGAAGAAGAGTTAGCACCTATGATGGTTTGTATATGCTTGGCCCAGGGAGTGGCACTATTAAGAGGTGTGGTCTTGTAGGAGTAGTTGTGTCACTGTGGGGATGAGCTTTAATACCCTCAGTTTAGCTGCCTGGAAGCTAGTCATCTAGCTGACTTCAGATGAAGATGTAGAATTCTCAGCTTCTCTGCATCAGGCCTGCCTGGATGCTGCCATGTTCCTGCCTTGATAATACTGGACTGGACCTCTGAACCTGTAAGCCAGCTCCAATTAAATGTCCTTATTAGAGTTGTCTTGGTTATGGTGTTTGTTCCCAGCGGTAAAACCCTAAGACAGCACCTAATCTTCTATGACAAACAAGAGTTCTTATACTAATATGGCCATATGAAGATACCTAAGACTTCACAGAAAACAGTAGGGTGGGGTGCTACTGTAAAGGCAACCATATCCTTTATATTGTATTTAGGTGCACACAGCATGAGCATGGGCACACGCAAAAACATACAAGCACACACACTCACACACACACATACACACAATATATTTATTCTGTCTCTGGAGAATGCTGACTAACACAAATAGTGATCAGAGGCTCACAAAGAGATCTTCTCCTTTAACCCCCATACCCCATTTTGTTTGTTGAGACAAGAATTCATGTATCCCAGGCTGGCCTGGAACTTGCTATGTCATCAAAGATGATCCTGAACTTCTGATCTTCCTGTCTCTACTTCTCAGGTTTGTAGGTATGTGCCATCATGCCCAGCTAAAGATTTGCTCTTCCTTTAGTTACATAAAGCAGTTCAGTTATGAACATCCTGTAAGCTAGAGCACACGAGATTTATACACTTTTGTGTTTATGGTGGCTAATCTTGTTTGTCAGTTTGGGATTAGTTCTGTGAGATTTCTAAATCATGTGAATTGAGGTGTGAGGGATCCACCCTACATGGGGGTTATACCACTCTATGGTCAGATATCTCTTACTGGATACAAGGAGAAACTGGGCTGAGATCTGGAGCCACCACTGCTTCCGTTCTTGGTGACCAACCTCCTCAGCTTCCTACTATCATGCCTTCACCACAGTAATGAACTGTTAGTTGAAGCAAAATTTTCTTCCCTTAAGGTACATCTAGTCACAGCAACAAGGCATGTAACTAATTCAGAAAATTGGCAGTGATAAACCCAATCATGTTTTGGAACTGCTGTGTAAGAGGGTTGTAGAATAATTTAAAACTTTAGAATAGAAACGCTCTTGAAAGCTGTAAGCAGAGCTTAATGGCGTGTTTTGCTGGGGCTGTGGAGGATCAGAATGCCAAGAAAAACACAAAAAGGCCAGGCTCATGAGGTTTCAAAGAGAAACAAGACTGTTAGGAGCCAGGCAAGAACCTATTCTTGCGACAGTCTGACAGTCTGGCTTTTTATTGTTGTTTGTTTTGTTTTTCTAAACAGCATTCCTCTGTGTAACTCTGGCTGTCCTGGATCTTGCTCTATAGACTGTGCTGGCCTCAAACTCAGAGATCCACCTGCCTCTACTTTGGAGTGTTGAGGTTAAAGATGTGGAGCCCCAGCACCCACCGACCTGGCTGTATTCTGCATGTGTCCTGACAGCTTGATTAAGGACGCCATCTCAGGTAGTGGACCCATTTGCTTAGTGGAGATAGCATTCAGGCTGCAGCATCACTACTGCTTACCAGACCTGAAAGATATAAGGCAGCTTGGCATGGAAAAAAAAATTAAGTTCAGACTTAAAGACAGACAGGTTTGAAAGCATAGGTAATTGTTAAACAGATTACCACCATTAAAGAGAAAACTGATTGATTAAATGAGAACAATTTGAAAACTGCCCTGAGCACAAGACTCCACTCATCAGAAACTACATTTTATACAAGTGAAAATTAATTTCCAAGGAGAGAGCCTAAACTGAGAACGCCACTGAGGGTGTGTGTGGGTGTTCCACTAATCCTATGGAAAAAACTGCTATAGGAAGTGTTTTCCCAGAGATGGTACTCAGAAGCTAATGCCCTGCCAAGAGGACAGGCTGTATCACGAATTGCCAGCAGAACTTGGCAGTGTTGTCCACTTAGTAGTAGATTTTCAGCAATGAAAGATACAAGATTGAAGAAGTTACAGTTTTGTATCACAGTTTGAGAAAGCCAGAAGTCAAACAATGTATAGGAGGGTCTGAGTCCCTGCAAGGAGGCCTTCTGGGGCCTATGTGTGAAGCTGTGATGGGGAAGCAGTGGCAGCCTGTCCTCAGTAGGGATTCCACTGCTGAGATAAGACACCATGACCAAAAGCAACCTAAGGAGCAAAGGATTTATTTCAGCTTACAGCATCTCCAGCTTACACCACTGAACGACTCAAGCAGAGTAGGAACCTGGAGGCAGGAAATGAAGTAGGAGTCCCAGATGAGTACTGCTTTACAGGTTTGCTGCCTGGGGCTTTCCCAGAAAGCCACACTTTCTTTATACTGTCCAGGGTGGCACTGCCCCAATGAACTGGACCCTCTTCCATCAATCACTAATCAAGAAAATGCCCCCCCCCCAGGCTTTTCCACAGATCAATCTGCTGGGGGCATTTTTTTTTTCACTTGGGCTTCTCACTTTCCCAAGTCAAGTTGACAAAGCACAAGCCAACACAAAACATGGTGACAGTTATACCAGGACTACAGGAATCCATTGAGGAAGGCTGCATTTAAAGAATGGAGTTAGGCCATGTGTGGAGACAGTGGGGACAGAGCTGGAAATAAGGGGGGCGCTCAAGGGCACTGGGACCCAGAAGATTTTATCACAAATCTCAGAATTTAAACATGGAGCTGCAAGTATTGGTTGTTTTTCCCTCCTGGGTTTTGGTCTTGAGTGGGTCCAATCTTTCCTTGTAATACCTGTGATCTTCCCTTACAAACTGCAATGTTCATTCTTTGCCATTATATATTGGAACTGTGGAAGTTATTTTTGATGTTATCAGAAGATCATTCAAGAAATCTATTTAAGAGATTGTCTTTAGCCTCTGACGGGATATGGATTATTAAACAATATTGAAACTGGTATAGACTATGGGGACTTTTGACGTTGGACTGAATACATTTCGCACTATGAGACGGCCATGAGCCTATGGGGGCAAAGGATGGAAAGTTGTGGCTTAGAAGTTGTAATATTTTGGTAGTTTTCCCAGTGTCCTTTTCTATCATCTTCCCCCAACTGCTCTAAACTGTAAGCTAAAACAAACCTTTCTTTCTTTAAGGTGCTTCTTGTCAGTTATTTGGTCATAGCAATGAGGAATATAACGTAGTATTATTCAATAAATGTTCTCCCACAGAAGTGTACAGAGATTTCAGTTCTAACGGATATTTATTATACTAATGTTACACATCGTAAAATTGCCAGGCATGGTGGCACACATCCCAGCACTTGGGAGGCAGAGGCAGGTGGAGCCTCTCTGGGAGCCTCATCTACACAATGAGTCCCAGGACAGCCAGGACCAGAGAGACCCCGTTTAAAACAAAAACAAACACAAACAAACAAACAAAACCTTTAAAAACCTATACTATGCTTGGTTAAGAGTGCTTGCCTAGCATGACTGAAGCTATCTGATCCCCAGAACCCCACAAAACTGGTCGGGGTGGAGTAGGCCAACAATCCCAGTGTGTAGAAGGTGAGGTAGAAGGGTCAGGAGTTCAAATCCATATTTGGGCACATAGCAAGTTTGATGGCAGATTGGGACATATTCGACCTTGTCTCAAAAGAGAATTAAGTAATTAATTAGGTTTTTCAAGTCAAGGTTTCTCTGAGTAGCCCTGCTTGTCCCAGGACTCAATTTGTAAGCCAGGCATACTCAGAGATCTTCCTGTATCTGCCTCTCGAGTGCTGGGATTAAAGGCGTGAGGCTGTACGGCCTGCCTGGGAAACTTAGAAGTTAATAAGGTACTTCAAACTGCCTCTCCAGAGAAGGAAGGAGACTGCCCAGGCTTCCATGCTGGCATGAACTGTTTTGTGCACAAGTGGTAATTTCACAGGTGTTCGCTTTGCTAGCAGGTTTGGAATTTATAGAGCTGGCCATTTATGCTGCAGGCCTCCTCACTTGTGTGCTGTGCTACACAAAACAAAGCAGGGGAGAAAAGATGACAGGAGTCAGTCAGGGAAGCTGAACAGGAAGTGGAGTAGGCTCCCTACGGTGGTTCTCCCTTTCCCTTCTTCCCTGTCCGTTCTAGCTGTCCAGGCCTCCATCAGAACTTCTCTGACCCCAGGCATTCCCAGCCCCTACTAGGAGGATAGCAGTATTTAGTTTCTTACATTTTATTTATTTGGTGTATATGCACATGTGTGGTTACACACTCAATGATGTGTGTGGAGGTCAGAGGAAAACTTTTTTGTTTTCTTGTTTTTCGAGACAGGGTTTCTCTGTGTAGCTCTGGCTGTCCTGGAACTCACTCTGTAGACCAGGCTGGCCTCAAACTCAGAAATCTGCCTACCTCTGCCTCCCAAGTGCTGGGATTAAAGGCGTGCGCCACCACTGCCAGAGGAAAACTTTTAGGAGTTGGTTCCCTCCTTCCATTACATGGATGCTGGGGATTGAAGAGAGTCAGGCATGGCAGCAGGGTATTTACCTGCTGGGCCATCCTGCTGCTTTATATATTTTCCATAGTTATTATTATTATTATTATTGTGTATGTATGAGAGAGGGAGGGAATGTATACACATCACTGTAAGTGTCGAGGTCAGAGGACAACTTTACACAGGTTCTGGGGATGGAACTCAGGCCTTCATTTTTGTGGCAAGTGCTTTTTTTATCCACTGAGCCATCATTCCAGCACCACTGTATATGTAAGCAGGCCCTTTCACATTCTTCTCATTCTTTCGAGAAAATTTAAAGATTGCTACAGGATACTATGGAATCTTATTCCCTACGTTCTCTAACTCTCCAGGAATTAGAACGGTACACACACACACACACACACACACACCACACAAGTATGTGTGTAATCAGTCATGGTGGCACTTGCCTTTAGTCCTAGCACTTGGGAGGCAGAGGCAGGCAGATCTGAGTTTGAGGCCAACCTGGTCTGCAAAGTAAGTTCTATCACAGTGAAGGCTACACAGAGAGACCCCGACCTGAAAACAACAAAAGTGATACCAGCTGAACTACTTAGAAGAGCTCAGACCAACTGAGGCACCTAGAAGGACCCTCTCCAACCTGCTGAGCTGCCTGCAGGCTGTGCGGTGCGCTCCAGGTTCCCAGCTTTGGGAGCTGTCACTCATGCTGGGTTGCGCTGTGGCGATGCAGCTGCTGTGGCGATGCAGCTGTCTGAGTCATCTCTGCTCCTGTAACTTCTCACCTATATTCTTGTTTTGCCTTCATTTTTCAAAGTAGTTTCTCTGTGTAGTCCTGGCTGTCCTAGAGCTCACTCAGTAGACCAGGCTGGCTTTGAACTTGAGATTCACCTGCCTTGACAGCCTGAGTTCTAGGATTAAAGGTGTGAGCTACCACTGCCCAGCTTCTCACTCATATTCTTGAAAGGAACTCCAACAAAACTCCAAGTTTCACCAAGTTGGACTTTGGGGTTATCCACACTTTGGTGTGCTGTGGGCTCCCTATCTGGGGTAGGTTGGATGCATGTGTTTCATCTTCCCATCTCCCCACACCTAGTCATAGAGGCTCTCTGGCAGTTATCTGAGCAGCCCAACCACATGTATGCCACGCCATTGTACCGTCCACATCTCTGTGCTTCTGCTCCATCCGCTCCCTGTGTTTCATCTGCTTTGCCTCACTGACTTTTAAGATTTACTCAACAGGAGCAGGAGATGCAGCTCAGTTGGTAAGAGTGCAAGCACTGGATTTGAGTCTCAGCACCCTACCAACCTGGTGCCTATAATCCCAACATAAAGGAGGCAGAGGCAGGAGGATACAGATTCAAGGATAACATTCAAGAACACAGAGTTTGAAGCCAGTCTGGCAAATATGAGACAATGTTTAAAAATCAAAGGCAAACTAGGGAACAATAAAAACCCTAAAATTACTACAAATATCCTTTCCTCCCTTCCTCCCTTCCTAACAGAATGAAGTGAAAACAAAAAAAAAAATTTTTTTTTTTAAAATAGGGCCTAGCTATTAAGTCCTAGCTATCCCAGACCTTACTATATAGACCAGGCTAGCCCTGAACCCACAGAGATCTACCTACACCTGCCTTCCCAGTCTTAACATTAAAGGTATGTGCTATCATACTAAGTTTCTTTAAAAAACAAAACAAAACCCCTTGTCTTCAACTTGCCCCTGATATTTTACCCTAACACGGTTGTTTTGTTACATTTAAAAGTTTGCTAAGTAAATCAAATTATATGAACAAGCATTGGAACATCTGATTTATAAGAAGATGCAGACGGGCTCAGTGGCTGCTCCCAGCATCTACTTAAGCCCCTTACTGCCTATAACTTCAGCCCCAAGGGGATCTGAGGCCTCTCGCCCTAACAGGTCATTCCACTGATATGCACATACCCACATGCAGACTTACATATACACATTAAAAGATATCATCAAAAAAAGATGCAGCTATTTTAAAAATTGAGACAATAGGGGGCTGGGTAGATGGCTCAGTGGTTAAAAGCACTGACTGCTCTTCCAGAGGTCGTGAGTTCAAATTCCAGCAACTACATGGTGGCTCACAACCATCTGTAATGAGATCTGATACCCTCTTCTTGGCTGTCTGAAGACAGCTACAGTGTGCTTACATAAAATAAATCTTTAAAAAAAATTGAGACAATACAGCATCTTTAAAAATCAGAAAGTGCGTTTAATCAACTGACGAGAGAGAGCTGGTCCAAGACTGACAGGTAGAGTCTGAGAAGTGAATCAGAAGCGAGGGGCTCCATAGTCATCCGGCATCCGCTCGATGTTGTATCTGACCAGGAAGGAAAGCAGACCGTTACGAGAGGAGGTATGTACAAAGCCATTCTGAGCTACACCACCATTTACTCTCAAGTCCTAAAGTCAGAGGAAACTTTTTAGAGAGACCCATCAATGAGTGACCTATACCAAAATCTTGACTATATTACTTTTGTTCTTCAAAGCCACAGCTTTAACAAGGGGCAACTAGGACGTGTCATCCAGGTGAGCCCTAGTCAGCCTGTATTTTTATCAATATACTGTGCTCTCTCCAGATGGAAAAGCTGGGCATAGAAGTTTTTATAGGCAGACACTGGATCATCCAAGAAGCATAAAGAACAGTTTTGTTTATTAAGACAAACCTTTAGTTTCCCAGATAAGGTGTTAATATAGAGTATTCTCCCCCACCCCCTCTCCATCTGAGCTGGCCTCAAATGCACTGAGTAACAAGAATGATCCTGAATTACTGGTTACTATTTCCTCAGCGTTGGGAATATAGGTGTTCTACTATGCCCAGTTTTATTCCATGCTAAGAGTCAAGTTCCTCCCAAAAAAATCTTTAAAAAGGATATTTCTACTCAAAAGGAAGAGATTGCCTTAAAATAATGCTTTGTATAAAGTAATGTTTGCATTTCTAATAATCTTCATGTAACAATTTGATTTTTGCTTCAATTCAAATCCTGTCTTTGTCTTTTTCCCATTCTTGATATTTTCTCTCATTTCTTCAACTTTATATGTAAACAAGATAGTGTAATTCCTTTGAAATTCTCTATAATTTTATAACCTGCTCTCACTATAACTGATGACCAACTATGTGCCTGTAATCACTTTTCAATAGCAACTTCTCACCTGTGGTTAGAAATGTACATGATAGGAACGCCAGGAATCTTCCGGATTCTCCGTTTGAGGTCACGGTCCACTGTGGCCACAATGTAACACTTGTGCTGAAAGAGAAGCCCACTGACTCAGACAGTGTATGTACACACAACCACTGAACAGGCTCTCATATTCACAGTAACTATCAGAGACTTACAAAATATCTACAGAATAAAACATCAAGGCTACCTGGCTTCAGTGTGGTCTTATGAACCTTGGGGGGGAAGAAGGTAAGAAGTATTCATAAGCTTCAAACTATTTTCTGTCCCATACATGGGAGGGAGTGCCATACTTAAGGCAGGTAATTCTTAGCTTTGGGAAAATGCCCCAACAGACTCCATGTAAATGCCTACACTGCAGGGCACATCTTCCTTCCTCTGCTCTTGTGGCTTGGATGTACTCTGAAGTTCTTTAGTGACATAAGTAGACAGCCCCTCACCAGGACACAGATCTCTGTGAATCAAAACCGTAACTATTAGCTGGAAGCTAGCTATTTTGCTACAGTTTACTTCATATACCAGTCCCACGGAGTTTCAGAAAATGTTTACCACTGCGGCAGCAGCTGTGTGGTGGCCCATACACGGGTCGAGCTGCACAGGGCAGAGCACTCATTCAATGAAGACGGCCGCCCTTAGCCAGCACCATACTCTTGCCCTCTCCATTCTTTTTTGTGAGGGTCAGGCTCTTTCCTCCTCCCTCCCTTCTTCTTTCCTCCCATCTCTACCTTCCTCTCCAGTGCTGTGGCTGAGGATTAAACCCAAGGCCTGGAGCACACTAGGCAGCACTCTACCACTGGGCCACAACTCCAACCTGAGGATGCTATTTTTAAAAAAAAAATTTTTGTTTTTTTGAGGCAGGGATTTTCTGTGTAGTCCTGGCTGTCCTGGAACTCACTCTGTAGACCAGGCTGGTCTCGAACTCAGAAATTCGCCTGCCTCTGCCTCCCAAGTGCTGGGATTAAGGGCATGCACCACCACTGCCAGGCAATGAGGACAGTTCTTTTTTTTTTTGTCTTTTTTTTTTTTTAATATTTTTATTTTCTATATTCTTTGTTTGCATTCCAAATGATTTCCCCTTTCCCGGATCCCCCCTCCCCAATGAGGAAAGTTCTTATGCGAGAGTCTTGTGTTGTTTTGTGAGTAGTTCAGAGTGGAAGAATTAAAAAAGGAATTATCATTTTTAATTATGTATGCATAATATGTATGTATGCAACAGCACCCTGGGAGAGTGTAAGACCTAATAGAGAAAATATTTCTGAGTTAGGGATGTGGGGAGGAACACCATTCCTGCATGGGGTGGAAATGGAACCTTATTTTAAGAACCAATGGTGGGGAGGTGATAGGATGTGATATATCATTATAGTTACATGAATACATTTAAACACATTACAGGGGATTTGTGGAATAAAGACTTAGTGACTGTCCCAAATCAAATACTAAGCACAGATGTTGGGATTGTTTTTGTTTAGTTCGAGATAGGATCTCACTGTGTAGCCCTGGTTTGCCTGGAACTCACTATGTAGTGGAGGCTGGCTTTGAACTCAAAAAGATTGGTTTGCTTCTACCAATGGGCAAGGAGCTGAGATTTGAAATTATACTTCCACCTCAATCACATGCTTTTCCTATTATGGTTAAACACAATTTTTAAAATCTGCTTTTTCAAGTAAATGGTGTCTATGCTACTTATGAACAACGTGATATATACTATATAATATGTATATACTATATCATTACATAGAAATAGGTAGTATATGTAACTAAATATACAGTGTTTGTGTGTGTTTGGTGTATGTGTGCACCAAGTATGAGCAGCTCTTTGTAGAGGTCAGAAGAGGCATCAGAAGTGGAATTACAGGAGGTTGTGACTCACCTAATGTGAGTGTTAGCATCTGAATCTGGGTCCTCAGCAAGAACAGCTAGTACTTAACCACTGAAACACCACCTCTGCAACAGTAAACATTCCAAGTGCTGATGATACCTGAGTTACCCTCTGTACCAAGCAGTCATCGGCGTAGGTTCCTTTGTGTGTGCATGGCAAACGGTCAAATCGTGGATCCTTGGCGATTCTGCAGGATTCATGGTAAAAGTGAGTAAAGAAAAGATTCAAGCAAAACAACCAGCAAAGCAAAGGTAAGTGGTTGACATGATCTGTGTGGGATTATGAGGCATGTTCTCGCCCTGGAAGACCATTTTTCATACTTTAATTTTCATAAGGAGGGGCACCAAACCCATGGGCAGATAGCACTTGGGTCCATTTACTAAGCACCAAACTCTTAATTTTTTTACATTTCCATTTTACAAAAGGGAAAGGAGGTTCATATAAAGTTGCTCAAGTCTATAGAGTTAAGAAAAGCCAGCAATGGAAATCAAATCCATCTTAAACATTTTAGGAAGTTTTCTTACACTGCAAGACAGGCATAAGGGTGGTCACTATGGCACAGCCACTCAGCAATATAAAAGTGAAATACATTTTTCTGTGTCTGTCTGATTACGAAAAGAGACTGAATGTATGACCAGAAGAGGACCTTGCTACTCCCAATAATGCAGGTCAGTGAACTGTGTGTGGTGTAGGATCCAGAGAAGACGGAGACAGGTCTTCCTGATACTTTCTAGTTCCCTGTTCCTTTCAGCTGTCATTCTTGGGTGAGAGCAAACAGCGCATGTGGAGGAGTACAGGTGGCTGTGAATTGCCCAGCATGGCGAGGCGGAGCTGAGCTCAGGTCCTCTGGGAAAGCAGCAAATGCTCTTAGTTGCTTGACCATCTTTCCAGTCTCTTATTTTTTTTTTAAACATTTTATCTATCTATCTATCTATCTATCTATCTATCTATCTATCTATCTATCATCTATTTTTGTTTTTTTTTTAGAGACAGGGTTTCTTTGTGTAGCCCTGGCTGTCCTGGAACTCTGCTGGGATTAAAGGTGTACACCACCACCACCCGGCTTTTTTTTTTTTTTTAAAGATTTATTTATTATATGTAAGTACACTGTAGCTGTCTTTAGTCACACCAGAAGAGGGCATCAGATCTCATTACAGATGGTTGTGAGCCACCATGTGGTTGCTGGGATTTGAACTCAGGACCTCCGGAAGAGCAGTCAGTGGTCTTAACCACTGAGCCATCTCCCCAGCCCATATTTATTTATTTTTAAACTAACTTGCCAGGAAATCTTTGGTTAGCAAAGAGATGAGGTATTCCAAAAGTATCTGCAGTCTACCTTGGTACCATAAATCTAGACTAAGTCTTTCTTACCTTAGTGCCACACGATACTTCTGTCCCAGTTTCTCAATTTCAGCCATTACACAATCAGTTATACAAGGGATACCTGCAAGGAACAAACAAAACACAGCACAGAAATTAGTAACAGAACTTATAAAGATATTCTCTGAAGTATATTTAGTTCAGGCAATAAAAATCCTATAGACTTCTACAATGATAGCAGATTAAGTTCACTGAAATCACCAGTAAAAGAAATGGAGGTGGAGAGATGACTCAGTAGTTAAGAGCACTGGCTGCTCTTCCAGAGGACCTGGGTTTAATTGTTTGTACCCACATGGCAGCTTACAACTGTCTGTAATTCCAGTTCCAGGGAACCTGATACCCTCACACAGACATGGATGCAGAAAAACCATCAATGCAGATAAATAATTAAAAAAAAATCAAAACAGCCGGGCAGTGGTATCACACGCCTGTAATCCAAGCACTCTGGGAGGCAGAGGCAGGTAGATTTATGAGTTCGAGGCCAGGCTGGTCTACAGAGTGAGTTCCAGGACAGCCAGGGCTATACAGAGAAAGCCTGTCTCGGAAAAAAAATTAAAAAAAAAAAATCAAGCTGAATGAAAGAAAACCAAATAAGAGGTTCTATCTTTATGAAATGCCCACTAGGCAAATCTATAGAGACAGACTAGCTTAATGTCACTTAGGCGTGGGGAAAATAGGTAGCCCTGCCCATTATGGGTGTAATAAAAGGAACTATGATTTCTTTTGGAGCCCATGTCCTACTCAGCTGTAGGCCCTCCCGTTTCACTGTCAGAGGGCTAAGAAGTCAGCCTTCTTCAAGCACACATTGCCTCAGGTCCCATAACTACCTAACTGTACTGACCTAGTATCTCCATTCTATTCTCACTGATATTTATTTTCAGTTCTCCCTGCTTGTCTTTATAAAGCATCAGTACACATTTACAAGTTGAAATCATGTCCCTTTATTTCCTGAGGGAGTTGGAACCATGAGTTGTATGCAGAGCATGAGAGAAGGTTAGGGGCCAACTTGTAGGAGTCTGTTCTCTCCTCCAAAGCCTGGGCTCCTGGGCTCAAGCTATGGGCTTGCTGCAAAGTGCCTTTACCAGATGAGCCATTTTGTTAGTCTAGTGTATTTTTTAAAAATATCCTCTTAAAAATATTTATTTAGTGTGTATGAATGTTTTGCTTACATATATGTACAATCATGTTCATGTCTGGTGTCTGTGGAGGTCAGACGAGGACACTGGATCTTCTGGAACTCGAGTTAGACAGTTGCGAGCCACCATGTGAGTGCTGGGAGCTGAACCCAGGTCCTCTGCAAGACTAACAAGTGCTCTTTAACTGCTGAGCCACCTCTCCATCACCATAACCCGCTACCCCAGCAGTTTCATTTTTCAAAGAACCATTTTTGCTGAACAGCCCATCTCAATATTAGACTTGAAAAATGTCTATCAACCATACTAAAAACAGGTGTGCAGTCATCTGGGTTTGTTTATTTATAAAATACAGGCAGAGAGGAGGCCTAGGATTTTTTGTGTATAGTGGGGCAATGCTAGGTCATTCAAGTGTTATACACTGAGCTGTATTTCTAGTTTCCATTCCTGTTTTACCTTTTAGCCCTAGGTTTCTCTGGCTTTGTACTTCAAGTGTGTGTGGTACTGGGTATTAGATTTGGGGCATCTTATGCGCTAGGCAAACACTACCACTGAGCTATATTCCTGGTTTGGATTTTATAAAATGTAAATAGGATTAGCTTTAGCTTAAAGTCACCAGTCCTATAAACCACTAGTAGGAGTCAGCCTGTCCTTTGAATTCAGACATTGATTCTCTGCTGTAGGTAGTAAAGTCTTAGTACCTTCTTCCAATATAGGCATGTATTGTGCACAGTGAAAACTCTACAGTGTCATTACTGACTGACTGTCTTATGTTGAGCTACTGGATAACTTACTACGGTTCCACATTAGCACTCGCTGCTTCACCTGCTCCATATTATGGAGATGGTGTCTTTCCTTAAGCCTCATAATCCAAACTCTTCAAGCTTCAATCTTTTTTTTTCTATAGCTTCCTTGCCTCTCTTTACATTCACAGAACTGAGGAGTTAGGAGTTAGTCCTCTCTGTTGGACTCTGTAGTAAGGGAATATTTAGAATTTTGATATTTTTGTCCCTGTCCAGAGCACTAAAACTCATCCTTGCCAACAATAATGCCACTTTGCTTTATTAATCATTCATGTGCTCACTGAAGTGATTTTAATCATCAGGGTTTTTTTTTTTGACCCTTGAATTCCTGTTTTTTGAACACTGAGAGTACAGGTGTATGACATCACTCAGTTTCTTTCTCAGCTTACCACACCTTCCTAAGCATAATAATTTATAGGTCTTCAGCTGACATGTTTATCTTCTGACTTACAGGTAACCGCATTTGGTACTCCTGCCCCCTTGAACATCTATAGGCCACTGCAGGCTAAGAGTTTTGTTGTGTCTCAGGAAAGGCTAAGAGTTTTATTGTGTCTCAGGGAGGCCTAAGGAAAGGGAGAGAGATCTGTGGACAGTTGGCCATTGGAATACTGGAGTAGTAAGAAGTTATACATAGGGCTGGAGAGATGGCTGAGGTTAAAAACCTCTTCCAGATGTTCTGAGTTCAATCCCCAGCAACCTTATGGTGGCTCATAGCCATCTATAATGAAATCTGGTACCCTCTTCTGGTGTGCACGCATATATATATATGCAGACACTATATACTAAATAAATAAATCTTTTTTGTTTGTTTTTTGTCTTTTCGAGACAGGGTTTCTCTATATAGCCCTGGCTGTTCTGGAACTCACTCTGTAGACCAGGCTGGCCTCGAACTTAGACATCTACCTGCCTCTGCCTTCCAAGTGCTGGGAGTAAAGGCGTGTGCCAGCACTGCCTGGCTTAAATAAATACATCTTAAAAAAAGATAAAATAAGTTTCACATAGGGTCTGGAGAGATGGCTCAGAGGTTAAGAGCAGCTTAACCAACCATTCTTTCAGAGAACTCTGGTTTGATTCCCAGCACCCATATGGAAGCTCACAACTAAAATAAAATTTAAAAAAAGTTACACATTATTTGATATGTTTGCTATCTTATATTGGCTTAGTTTTTTTTTTTTTTTTTTGAGACAGGGTTTCTCTGTGTAGCCCTGGCTGTCCTGGAACTCACTCTGTAGACCAGGCTGGCCTCAAACTCAGAAATCTGCCTGCCTCTGTCTCCCAAATGCTGGCGTGTGCAACCACTGCCAGGCTTAGCTTAGTTTGTAGTGACCCAAAACAGTTATACTAGTAAACATCAAAAAAAAAAAAAAAAACCCACTGATCGACAGCCAGGAAGATCACTCTGAGTTCAAAGCCAACCTGGTCTATATTGTGATAACAGCCCAGTTACACAGTAAAATTCTGTCTCAAAAAAACAAAAACAAACAAAAAACTCATTGATCAACAAAAAAAGACAAAATGAAAAAGCCTAAGGCTGGGCATGATGGCACAAACCTTTAATCCCAGTACTTGGGGGGCAGAAGCAGTCTACTTTTGAGAGTTTGAGGTCAGACTGATCTACAGAGAATTCTAAGATAGCCAGAGTTACCAGTGAGACCGTTTCAAACCCTCACCCTTGCAAAGAAAAATCTTCAGATCCCGTGATGATGACGACAGCATGATGAAGACATACATGGGCACATGTGCATGCAGCTGGGCACATGTGCATGCTGCTGGGCACATATGCGTGCTGCTGGAAAGCCCAGGGTGGGCAAGTGCGCTGTGGCTCTTGCAGAGGGCCCAGCACCACATGGAGGCTCACAACCATCTGTAACTCCAGTTGCAGGGGGATCCAACACCCCAGACACATGGAAAACACACATAAAATAATAAGTCTTAAAAAAAAAAAAATGGCAACAGACCTGCTTGCAGCAGCCACAACAGCTTTCTATCTTCAAAAAAGAATGTAGTCTATCTGTGATGCTTACTAAGAAAAGCCACAGCAATGTGTGCCTATTGTGTAAGTGTGTATGTTTATGTGTCTTTTTCAGAAAGAGCTGTAAGATTTCCCTTTGATTAGAGCAACTTATTCTATGATAAAGTGCCACTCTGAATGTCATTTGTTCCTTTAGCAGAGCAATAACCTATGAATAGGAACCTATCACAAAATGAAACATATATTTTTTATTTTGGTCACTTGTTTTGCAGTGGTGGGAACTACTCTCAGAGATTCTCACACACTAGGAAGTGCTCCACCACTGAACCCCTGAGCTATTTCCCAACCCCCACAATTTAACATGCCTGACTATTAGGAAGCTATTCTCTTGGCTTAAGCTTTCTTTTTCCCACTCAGGAGGGGATACCCAAACAAACAAGAGAACTGCACCCTGAGGTAGAAACTACCTCAGATCTTCTGTCACACAAATGTACGCTAACTGGATAAACGTGAGAACTGCCTAATAGTTGACTTCTGGCTCTGTCACCATAAGTGGACATAGGTTTTACTTAGCTTTCCTATAGTAGATTGGAAGTGAGAGTGTATCCTGCTTAAAAGAACTGTATATATCAAAAATACAGTTTCATTTGTTCAGAATTTTAAAACCCCCAGGTTCAAAACTGAGGAGAGTGAAAACACTGCTTTCCGAATTTTGTGAACTGGATTACTCCTGGTCAAGCATGCATTAGATCTCAAGGCACTGAAAGCTGCCACTGCTGGGTATATTGGAAACTATGCCCAGCAGCTCGATTCCTGGGCTCTTCACTTCCCTCTCTTTACGCATCTGGATGACTATGATTCTTTTGAACAGATGTCACGGAGATGTAAAAGCACGACACTCACACTTGGCATACAGACAGTCCATCATTGACTGCACTAAGTCCAGTTTGGCCTTAATGGAAAAGTTGATGAAGTTGGTATCGACGAGGATGTGGTAAGGCGGACCCAGCTGTGTATTATACTGGAAGAACAAGCAGGAAGGATGCTGGGGGCTGAAAGGAGAAGGAAAGTAAGATCACAGGCTGAAGTCCACTGTGGTAATTTTGATGCTAACGAATGAAAACTGAAGTATCTCAGAAAGTTCACTACAGATAAACTGTCTTTCCCCCTTGTTCATTGTAAGTAAGAATTTAAAATAAGGCAGGAAAAGGGCGGAATAAATGGCTGAGCAGGTAAAAGCATGTACTGCTGCTCTCAGAGGACCCAGATTCAGTTTCTACACCGACCTGAGTGTTCACTACTCCCTGTAATTCCGGCTTCCAGCCTCCACAGACATCTGAACTCATGTGCACATGCTCACACACAGACACGTACATGTCCACACACACATACTTAAAAGAGAGTTAACAGCATGTTATTTTTCAGGCCCACTAGGAAGCTCTGACACAACTTTAAAAATGCAATTATACCAAACCTAGCTCTCCCTTGGTCAGGAGACTAGCCTCAGGGCACAGAGAGAATCTAGTTATCAGCATTAAAATCAATGCTACAGCACATTGCTATTCTCAAAATCCTAAAATGGTTGTATGGAATATAAACAGACCGTCTAGCATTAGGAGTATAGGGAAGCCCATTACTCATCTAAAAACCTACGATGTCCCTGGACCAGCATCTCCTATGACAATACAACTTCTGTGAATCTAGAGCAGGAAGAGAAAACTATGCAAAACATGGTGAGATTTTTTTTTTATGAAGTTAAAGTTACTTACTTTAAAGGAATGACCTTCTTCCAGAATATATAACCTCACCGATTTGTGGCAATTTAGTCTTTCTCTTTTGTGACATTTTGGTGTGGAAAACAATGGAAATTATTTACTTTAAAAGATTTTTTGAAAAGAAAAAAAGTTTAGTCCCAGTGCCTTCAGGGAAAATTTACTGCTTAATGGGATTCAAAACCTCAAAGCTTGGGGCTGGAGAGATGGCTCGGCAGTTAAGGGCACCAACTGCTCTTCCAGAGGTCCTGAGTTCAATTCCCAGCAATCACAACAATCTGTAATGGAATCCAATGCCCTCTTCTGCTGGCCTTGGTGGCTCACGCCTGGAATCCCAGCACTTGGGAGGCAGAGGTAGGTGGATTTCTGAGTTCAAGGCCAGCTTGGTCTATAGAGTGACAGGACAGCTGGGGCTACACAGAGAAACCCTGTCTTGAAAAACAAATACCACCACCACCAAAACCCAAAACCTCAAAGCTCTGAAATCAGAATGTACCCATCGATAGCACTTTTGTTTGACAAGCAATGGAGTCGGGAGGCCTGGAATCCTACGGCTGAGGCTTTCGCGCCTCTGAGTGGGAAGGGAAGCTGGGGCTTTCAGTACTCACACTTCCCTTTCCTTTAGCGCACTCGGGTCTTTCTTCTCTTTCTTCTTAGGCTTCAACCTATCCTTTTCTTTGCTGCAAAAGAGCAAATCCAGAGAAGAGAAAAATGGTACAGCTGAAATTTCATTTGGAAGTTTCAAGTTTGTTGGGGCTGTCTCTCCGTTGTAGGCGCCGCTGGCCTAGCATGTGTGAAGCCCTAGGTTCATTCAGTCTCTATCACCTCAAGTTCCACATTCATTCTGCTACCAATGAAATCTAGTTGTGGATTTTGTGATGTTAGTATCAACATACACTTTGAGAACAAGTAAATAGGAAGTAGCCTAAACAGATAAAAATTAACCAATAAGGCCAATAAATTCAAGATGTTGTTAATGAGTAAATTCTAATTATTAACTTTTTTCTTGGTATAAAAGGGCGTTGGGTATATTCAAAGTACATTATATACCTACTTGAAAAATAATATAATGAAATTTATTGCTATGTACAATATATTGTAATAAAAAATCCACTTCTACGAGGCTGTGAAGAGGTTGGTATTAACCTCCTGAAGACTTCTGAATATCCCAAGCTAGGCATGGTGGCCCTCCTAGCACCACAGAGGGAGAGGCAGACAGGGCTCTATGAGTTTGAGGTCTGGTTTACATAACAAGTTCTAGGGTAGCCGAGGCTACTTAGTGAGACCCTGTCCCAATAAACAACAAGAACGAGAACAACAACAACAAAATAACCAAACCAAACCAAACCGAAAAGGACTCAAATTACAAGTTTAGGAGGAAAGTTTCTCTACATTCTTTATAAAGGCCTGAACCAAAACACACATATAAAATGAAGACTTAACACAATAAAGTGATCAGCGGGACATTGTTCCTATAAGATATAAAATAAAAATCCACATCGGAAGCTGAGAATAATAATTCTGAAGGTTTTAATGACCACTCTCTTATTCCGAAAATCTTAAACACAAAGACAAGCCTTTAATCTGTTTACCCAGTCTGATACAGAGAAATTGGTGGAGTATTCTTCATAATAGGAATATCATTCTAGTTTCTTCTAAGGTTCTGAATTCTTTGGTTGTTTTTTTGTTTGTTTGTTTTTTCGAGACAGGGTTTCTCTGTGTAGCCCTGACTATCCTGGAGCTCACTCTGTAGACCAGGCTGGCCTAGAACTCTGAAATCCGCCTGCCTCTGCCTCCCAAGTGCTGGGATTAAAGGCGTGCGACACCACTGCCCGGCTCTGAATTCTTATAATTTATAAAATGGAACTGTCTTGGACTTTATCCATCCTCCCTTTTAATCTTGGGTGGCAGGAACTGCTGAGACAAGCATGATATGACCTCACCGGCTTTCCCACAATGATACCATCCCTTGCCCCACCGAATGTGCGACTATAATTTCATGCAATACAGATCTAAGACATAATAAGCAAAACAAAAACATCAAATGTTTCTACTTAGCCCATCGTGACTCTTGTATTTCTGATCAATTTAAGAAGCCAGTTGGTTCTGACCACTCACAGTCGCTCATCTCTGAGGCTAAGCATTCGCTTCATGGTCGCAAATTTCCTTGTTTTCTTTTGCTTCCCCTTGAAACAGAAGTTTTCGAGTTAAAAGAGCTGGAAATAGCTTTTAAAGTTCTATTTTTCTTGCCCCTTCTCTTTTCCCCAAACAGCACCCGATCCCCCTCTCTACAACATAGGTTCCTTAGAACAAAGTCCAGAATGGAATTAAACAAACAAACAAACAAACAAGGACGCGCCGAGCCTATATTTGGCCAAGGGCTGAGCTCCCATTTGCTCCCCAAAGCCCCCTGACAAAGTTCTTCCAGTCGGCTCACCATGTTCACGCCACACTCCAGTGTCTTCCGGAATCGCTCACAGCGCGACACTTTACGTCATCCACATGCTCTTTCCGGCAAAGGCCAAACCGGAGGCGGAAGCTACTTTGGGAAACGGAAAAGCTCCGAGCCGGCACTTAAAGCAGGCGGAGATCGACCCTTGTAGGGTGTTTTTGGTGGGCGGGTGGAGGATAGGTTTTGTGTTGGATGAGGCCGCCGCTTTCTCGGACCCCAGAACTAGGACTTGGCCACGCTTCAGCCCCAGTTCGGGTAACGTTTCTCTTCACGCCCCAGCCGGAGGCAGAGCCCCGCCGACCCGGAGGCACCAGAGTTGAGAGAAGAGGGGATGAGGGCAGAGGGGTCGGGAATCCTGGGCTGCCCCATAGTTTGACAGTTCATTCTGGTTTTCCTCTGGTACATCAGGCCTCTGTAGTTCAGCCTTGAGGCTCCGATTATTGATTGGTTTTCCTCGCCTGCTGGAACTTCGTGAGGCTGGGTGTACGATTCTTCGGGAAGATTGTAATAGCGTTTGAGGACATCCCCTAATATTCTCCCTCTATATGTCTCTGTTTTTTTGTGCTCTCTCTCTCTCTCTCTCTCTCTCTCTCTCTCTCTCTCTCTCTGTGTGTGTGTGTGTGTGTGTGTGTGTGTGTGCACACGAGCGTGCAGGTGCATCAGAGCAGAAGCCAGGGGAAGGTGATTGTCTTTATCTTCCACTTTTTAAAACAGTCTGTCTTACCGAACCTGGAAGCACCCCGCACCCCCACCCCATCTCCTTTTTATTTCTAGATCGACTGACCAAAAAGCCCCAGAGATACTCCCTTCCCTGCCTTCCAGCTCTTCCAGCTCCCATCCCGGCCTTCCAGCGCTAGAGTGACAAGCACACTACGCCTGGCTTGTTTTCTAACCAGATCCTGGGCATCCAAACTCAGGTCTTCTTGCTTGGTCAGCAAGCACCTTTTTTCATTGAGCCAACTACCCCAATCGCAGCGGCCTTCTTTAGATGATCACAAGAAAGCAGGTGCATACGCTTATATATACAAGTGCTTATCAAGTATGGAATATGATGGGGAATCGTTGCTATTCGTTGTGAAGCCTGGTGTGCGGTCCTTAAATGGAGGGGGAGAATTTGTGGGAATCAGAAAGAGAACTTATGCAGTGTTTGTTTTTGTTTTCCTTTTTCTGTTTGGTTGTTTGTTTTTGCTTTTAGAATGTAAAAGTTATGCTTAACTATTTGGAGAGGTTTCTTGGAAACCTCCTGGAAAGTCTGTGGAAGACCAGGGACAGTTTTCCTGGAAATGGATGTGCAGCTTCCTAGACTCGTAGACTATGTAAACTTCATTTTAGTTGGCACTTTAGATAGCTTTGTTTTACTGATGTTGAAGCTGTGCTCTAGATGCTCAGAGGTCAGTTTGGGTCTGTTGGGTTCTAAAGCTCGTGTTTTTCTTATTGCATGACATTGACCTAGTGTTATTGGGTTAAAAGATGTTCACGGTATAACAGTGCAAGACAGCATTGGTTATGGGACTTTGGAGTTTGGCTGCAGTTTAATCCCTCTCTTAAGTTGCTTACTTGCTGCATTACTTCGGGCCATCAGTTGGGGCCTCTGTTTCTTTGTCTATAAAGCTAAGATAATCATCATAGTACCTGTTTTACTGAGACTTCACCAGGACTTGTGCTTTCATGCTCATAATTAGTAATCGAAACCCTGTCTCGAAAAAACAAACAAACAAACAAACAAAAAGGGAATAACTGTCTGGTGTTTTGGTTTGGTTTGGTTTGGTTTTTTGTTCGAGACAGGGTTTCTCTGTGTAGCCCTGGCTGTCCTGGAACTCACTCTGTAGACCAGGCTGGCCTCGAACTCAGAAATCCACCTGCCTCTGCCTCCCAAGTGCCCTGTCATGTTTTAACAACCCGAAGTGTTAGACCATTTGCAGGTTCATGTGTTTTTACTATTTTGAAACTTGACCATGTCTGTGAACCTAAGAACTCTTCCTGAATGTCCAGGTCTCTATAATGGTCTTTTTATGTTGGTTTGGATATAGCACTGGTGTCCTCCCTGTTGTGCTCTCTGAGATATACGTGTGCAGGTCACTCTGTCATTCACCTATCTGTGGGTTGTGAATTTTTGGTGTTGAAATTGTTTTATTATTGGCATGTCTTCAGAGACTTCTGCTTTGCCCCCATTGGGAGTTTCCTTATCTTTCCACAACAGGTTGTTTCTGCCTGTCTACCATTCATGGATAGAATTAACAGCACCCATATTTTTAAAAAATGAAACATGTTAGTGATTAGGCATTTAGCCTTTTAAGTAAATATGGTCAGTTATTTAAAAAAAAACATCTGGAGACTGATTAGAAAAGATAAGGGAGAGAGAGAGAGAGAGAGAGAGAGAGAGAGAGAGAGAGAGAGAAAGAAAGAAAGAAAGAAAGACTACCTTGTGTACTTGATCGAGAGCACTTGAAGAGAAAATTCAAAGCTAGGTAATTTGTAATTTGCTACTAAAGTCAGGACTGAAAGAAAAACCCTTTCCTCTAAGTTTGAAATCTATGAACTAGCCGGGCAGTGGTGGCGCACGCCTTTAATCCCAGCACTTGGGAGGCAGAGGCAGGCGGATTTCTGAGTTCTAGGCCATCCTGGTCTACAGAGTGAGTTCCAGGACAGCCAGGGCTACACAGAGAAACCCTGTCTCGAAAAAAAAAAATCCATGAACTGTTTTTTTTTTCCCTTTTATTTTAAATCGTTTTGCAGCTTCTGTTCTGAGAACTTTCTGATCCTTGATTGTTAATACTTGATAAGGAGCTGAATCAGTGTAGGAACACTGTGGGGGTTGAGAACATAGTTAGCAGAGTGCTTTTGCTGCATTGTAATTTTGTCATAATTGGGGAGTCTTAAAGCCTACGATTAAAGCACTCAGCTATTATATACCATCCTTTGATAGGGATGAAAAGTAACATGGTTTTGACAGTGTTGGATGGAAGAGGAAAGAAATTACTTTTGACTGCACACTTGTGAGGAAAAGAATTACTGTAATCCTTCTCAGTGGTTCAGAGGATCATTGTGGATATTCTTTTTCTTTTTCTTTTTTTTTTGGGGGGGGGAGGAATTTTTTTTTTATTGAATATATTCTTCATTTGCATTTCAAATGTTATTCCCTTTCCGGGTTCCCTTCCTCCCAGAAAACCCTCAACCCATCCTCCCTCCCCCTGCCTCCATGAGGATGCTCCACCTGTTGTGTATTTTCTGTAGTCCTGAAGAGAAAGAGTCTCTGATGCCCCCGAGTCCACAGTTTGAATACTTAATTGGCCTTGTGCTTTGTTCTCCTTATTAATTGGTCTAAGTACATCTTGAATACAATTATGATTAGTGGGAGAGACCCTAGAGAACATCTTGCATTTCAAGTTAATATAGAGATATTATTTCTAGTTTCAAACTACATGTTTACATTTATCTGATGGGTCATATGTTGTTTCCCCAACAAACATTTATTGCTGTTAATTACTTTTTAATTTAACCTGATGACCTCCTCTGAGCCCTAAGATCCCAGGTGTGCACCAGCACACCCAGTTCGAGCATTGCAGGTTAAATGACATAGCAGGCCAGAAAGATGACTTGTTGGTTAAGAACGCTGGCTGCTGTTTCAGTGACCCAGAGTTGGCTCTAGCACCCACATCTGACAGCTCACAACAGTCTGTAAGTTCAGCCCTAGGGGATTTGACACCTTCTGGCCTTTACAAGAAACCACACACACACAGAGAACCCATCTACATAAAATAAAAATAGAAGATCTTTAAAATGTGGTGATATAGGGTACAGCATGTTCTCCTAGTCTTAATGTTGGATTGGTTACATGACATTTTAGAGGTACATCATATATTTATTCACAAGGCATTTATTGAGAGGCCATTCTGTTCCAGACAACATGCTAGTTACTGTTAAAACAAACAACAACAACAACAAAAAACTCAGCCTCTGTTGAGGAATAACTTGTAAATAGTTAAATACTGTGCCGATATATAAATTCACATATTTTGAAAAAATTATTGTTCATGTTCAGCCTTCTGCAAGGGTCCTGGTTAGAGTGTGGTTGCTGGATATGCCTGTGTTAAGATTTTGTAACATTAGTAAGTACCATAGCATATTATTTTATCTTTTTTATTTTATTTTATTTTTTAAGAAAAGTTTAGTGTATCACAAGCTGGCCTTGAACAACTGAGGATAACCTAGAACTTCATTTGTTTGTTTGTTTTGAGACAAGGTCTCTCCATATAACCCTGGCTGTTCTGGAACTCACTCTGTAGACCAGATTAGCCTGGAACTCCCAGAGATCCGCCTGCCTCTGCTTCCCAAGTGCTGGGATTAAAGGTGTGCTCCTCAATGCTTAGTAGTGGATCCTCCTACTTCAACCTTCTGAGCCCTAAGATCCCAGGTGTGCACCAGCACACCCAGTTCGAGCATTGCTAAGGATCAAACCTCATGCTAGGTAAGGAACTCTACCAACTGAGCTATAGCCAGAGGACCTCATTTTACCTTTGAAATGGCTCTAGCCATTAATTATCTTAGGTTTAAATTTCAGTTACTATTTTTTGGCGACATATTTTTTGAAGGGTTATTAAATGCTTAGTCTTTATTTTTTTTATAGTAACATTTCCAGACTTATGACGTAGTTTACATGTTGTCCTGTGTGTGTACATGTGCATGTCTGTGTTCATATATGTGCATGCTTACAGCTAATATATTTGTTTAAGTGCAGTTTGGTATTAGTGTTTAAATGCTAATATTCATTGCATTTTGTGTTGCATTGTACTTTCTGGCCAGTAATCAGATAATGGTAATTTAATAATAAGCAACAAACATTTTGTGTAATATGATAATAGTATTAACTAGTAGTCAGTAGTTAATATGATTCCTCCAATTTCAATATTTGGAAAATTCAAATGCAAGGATAGCTTCAGGTGTAAATGTTAAAGCTATTTGGAAGAAAAGACTATGGAGACCTTTCAAGTATGAAGCAGTTTTTCACATTTTGGTAAAGAAGGAAATGCAAGTGGGCAAACAGTATGTAGAAAGGAGTAGAAAAATATTAATAAAGGTTTGAACTTTGCATTGCCCAAGTTGAGGCAGTGATTAGGGAAGCAAAATACAGTGTTCCTCTCAGCTTTTCACCCTGCTTTTTCTAATGCTAGCTTCTTACATAACCACGGTACATCTGTCACATCTAAGAATTGGTAGATTATTTTTTTACTAAACTACAGACTTTTGGATATCACAAAAAGTTCAACTCACCTTCTTTTTCTATGCAGAACCCAATCCAGAAGTCCATACTGCAGTCAAACTGTAATTTTTTTTTTTTAATGTGGTCTCCTTATATAGCTTAGTGCCTGCTATCTAGAGCTTCAGATTTGTCAGGATCTTTGTTTTGAACATGTCAATGTTGAGCTTCTCTTCATATTAAGTTGAGAGTGATGACACATGGCTATAATCCCTGAATTGGAGAGATGGGGATGGGGGAGTGGGAGTGTGAGGGTCATTCTCAGCTACATAATGAGCTTGAAGCTAACCTAGGCTACATAAAACCCTGCCTCCTTCCTCTCCATAGAATAGCCAAACAAACGGAAAAATGATTGTTCTTCAGTTATATACTTTTCCCCTTAAAACTAAGAGTGGAGGGGTCTGGAAAGATGGCTCAGTGGTTACGAGTGCTTGCTGTTCTTCCAGAGGATCCAGGTTCTGTTTCCAGCATCCACATGACGGCTCACAGCTGCCAGTTCTAGAAGTTGCAGTGCCTACCATGATTACAGGTAGAGCATACACATGCATGCAGGCAAAACACTCACACACATAAGATAAAAAAGAGTAGAGGGCCAGCAATGTGGAGTGTCAGACTGAAAGTGCTTGCCGCACAAGCCTGCCAACTTGGATTTGATCCCTGGAACCCATTGTGGAGAGGGAGAACCAACTCCTGGAAATGGTCCTCCGACCTGAATCCAAGCCATGGCCCATGCATACCATGTACACACGCTGATAATAGTAACAAATATAAGTAAACATTTAAAGTTGCCTTAAAAAAGCAACTTGAAAGTAGTGGATCATAATAGAGGCAGGAATTTTAGCTTTCATTGTGCGTGTGAATGTGTGTGTGTGTGTTTGTGTGTATGTGTATAACATTTGCAGAAGTCTACCCCACTGGACTGTGTATCTGGCCATTTGCCTGCTATTTCATGCGCAGTTAATAAAATAACAACTTCCTGGACTTATTGAGGGAGACGGCTTGTCAGGTTCAGAGAATTACTTCTGAAATATTCCTGCTATAGCCAAGCTTGAGTAGTCCAGAGTTACCTGAGCAGAAAAGCTGCCGTGGGATGGGAACATGGGGGCCTGTCCTCATTCTGTGGATCAACACACAGCAGTTCATTTCTAGACAGAAAAAAACGTCAGGGTAAGAGGAAGTAATAAATTGAACAATAATTTATTTTTTCCTTTAAAAATATTAAAAATAAATTTATTGTTTATTTAGACATATTGTTAGCTCCAAAATTTTTGGAAATCCTTAATCTTTCTGAGCTTAACAGGGCTCCAGAAAATGGCCCAGCAAACATTCTGGATTGAATATATAAAAGAGAAGCTTAAAGAAATAGAAGAAGAAGCCAAGAGAAATATATTCAGACACTAAGTGTGGTGTCTTTACTCTCAGTAAAGGCCGAAATGAGGATTAGGATTCAGAAGCAGCTTGTGTTACACAGAGAGACAGTATCTCAAAAATTCCAAACAAATGAAATCCCTGACAGATGAAAGGAGTGAGTGGGTCAGAACTCACCCAATTAAAATGAATGACAGAGTTTGGGAAAATGTGCGAAGCTTTAAGCAAAAGAATGCATTATTATTTTAATTACATATCTGCATGTGTATTGATATGAGGATATGTACATGTGGACACGGTTGCCCACAGAAACCCAAAGAGGGCCTCAGATCCCCTGGGCTAGTGTTATGGGCGGCAGTGAGGCACCTGGCGTGGTGCTGGAAACTGGACTGGTCCTCTGCTTGAGGAGTGCTCGGCCTAACTGCTGAGCCCTCTCTTTAAGCACCTTGTCAACTGTATCTAATGATCACAAGAGGTTGAGGTGTTATTATTTTTCAACATATGCAGGCATATGGAGCCAGTGTTCCCTGAGCTCCGTTCACTCTCCCATCACTCTTAGGATTTTTTCCACACACATAGAGTTTCTGAAATACAGTTTCTTCCATGTCCTGCACACGGAATGGCAGTCTGCTTGCCCTATGGCAAATGAGGACTTACAGGGAGAAGCTCTTTTTTTTTTTTTTTTTAAATTATTATTATATGTAAGTTAACTGTAACTGTCTTCAGACACTCCAGAAGAGGGTGTCAGGTCTCATTACGGATGGTTGTGAGCCACCATATGGTTGCTGGGATTTGAACTCAAGACCTTTGGAAGAGCAGTCAGTGCCCTTAACTCTTGAGCCATCTCTCCAACCCCAGGGAGAAACTCTTTTTGTAGGAATTCCATCTAAAGCAGCATTGTATGGTGTGTCATTCTGTATTTGGGGAAACACTGTTTGGGCAGTTCTTTCTAAGTATTAAGGATTATATACCATTTCTCTGAAGTCTAGCCCTGTCCTGACAAGTGTCAGTGGCTAGTGATGAAGGATGTCAGGCCAGGTCCACAGCAGAGTTGTATCTCTCAGTTTCCATACTGAGTACCGGAGGGTCACCATGGGACCTCACATATATTAAGAGACAAGAATTCTACCACTAAGCTGTATCCCCAGGCCTATTAAAAAGTGCTACCAAAATAAGCCAAAAGCCCCTATTATTATTATTTTAGAAAACTGTGTATTAGTTTTAATTGCTACAGATTACATACTGCTGTTAATTGTAACATTTGTTAAAATTAAAAAAGTAATATTTTCAGCCAAGCATAGTGGCATAGTGTCTGTAATCTCATCCCTTGGGTGGTAGATGCAGGAGAATCAGGAGATAAAGGCTGGCCTTAGCTACACCAGACTTCTAAAAAATAATCAAACAGACCAGCTGGGCAGAGGCTCAGTTGGTAAAGTTCTTAGGACCTGAGTCCAGATCCTTAGCATCCGAGTAAAAGGCGGGATGTGGCAACGCGGGGCTGGGGTTCCAGCTCCGAGGAGGTAGAGAGGGCTAGGGAGCCATGATGGCGGGCCAGGCCAGCAGAATAACTGAGTCTCAGGTCCGGTGAGAGAACTTATCTGGAAAAAAAGAAGATAGGCAACCACCAAGGAAGCTTGACATGTGATCTCTGGCCTCCACAGGCGCACGCATGCACGCACGCACGCACGCACGCAACCACCCACCCACCCATCCATGCATGCACGCCCCCATCCCCCCACCCCTACCACCACACGTGCACACATACACTCACACACACACACACAGAGCAAGCAGTTAGCTTTCTAGGCCTCTCTTTATGGGCCATGTCTGTAATGTCCTACTGAGTCTGCACAGGGCTCAGAGTGATTAGCAAACTGACTCAGATGGATGTGGAGTGCTAAGCTCTATTTTATATATCTGCTACTTACTTCATTTTGATTCTGAGAAACTCAGTCTTGTTTCAAAGAGAATGGTGCAAAGAAAATCTAAAGAGAATTAAGGAACGTAGAATTGCTTTGGTTCTGGTCACCTTAACCTTTATTAGGCTAAATTTTAATTTAACTGGTGAGGAGCATGGCTTTCTCCAGTTCCACTCTCTATAGGTGAGAATAACACTTGAACTAGACAGAATGATCTGGAATCTTCTTGTTCACACCAGAATGGTATGCGGCTGATCAGCTGTGTCCCAAGAAGTGTGTTCTGGGTTCTAGAATTTGTCCACAGAGGCAGATCCAGAGCTGCAGAGATTTGGGGCTGATCTGAAGACAGCAGGGACTGAAATCTTGGCTAAATTTAGGTATGCCGATTACTGGGTGGATGGGGGAACCTGCTAAAAGACAAAAGTCTTTCCAGATTCAGAAATAGGCTCTGATTCCAGTCGTGCTCAGCGGTGTGGGAGGTTGCCTCTGAGGGAAACAAAGAGGTAATAAAACCGAGCACTTAGGAGATGAGTTCAGTGCAGGGTCTTAATAAAATCTTGTTAAAATTTTTGACAAGACATTTTTTTCCTTCTGAAGCTTTTAGATAAACTTTAGGAGAAAGCAGGAAAAAGTCATTGTGATCTTGAGTTAGGCAAAGACTTTAAAACTATAGAACCCAGGAAACACAGAACTCAGTTGTTAGAGCACTTACTGTTCTTGCAGGTCAAGTCGTCAGGCAGTTCACACCTGTAATTTCACAGCAGGGAACATGATGAATTCCAGCTTAGGTGCTACACACACACACACATACACACATACACACACACACACACACACACACACACACACACACAAGACACACACAATTTAAAAATAAAAAGAAGCCAACTATAAAAGAAAAAGTTGGATTTCATCAAAATTTGAAATGGTTATTTTTTAAAAAAAAGATTTATTTAAGTACACTGTAGCTGTCTTCAGACATACTAGAAGAGGGCGTCAGATCTCATTACGGATGGTTGTGAGCCACCATGTGGTTGCTGGGACTTGAACTCAGGACCTTCAGAAGAGCAGTCAGTGCTCTTAACCGCTGAGCCATCTCTCCAGCCCTGAAATGGTTACTTTTTAGAAAGTTCAGCTTCCATTAAGAATTGAAAAGGAGGGCTGGAGTTCAGTTCCCAGCAACCACATGGTTGCTCAAAATCATCTGGAGTGGAATCTGATGCCCTCTTCTGGTGTGTCTAAAGACAGCGACAGTGCACTCATAAATAAAATAAATAAATCTTTAAAAATTGCTTCATTTAAAAAAAAAAGAGTTGAAAAGGAGAGGTAGAGAGATGGCTTCGAATTATGAACATTTTCTACTTTTCCAGAGGATCTGAGTTCAGTTCCCAGCACCCATGTTGAGTAGCTCACAATAGTCAGGAACTCCAGGTCCATGGAATCTGACACTTTGTTCTGACTTTTACAGGTATCACACACATGGCACACACCCAAATATTCACGCAAGTTTAAAACAAAGAAAACAAGGGGCAAGCCAAGGGCTTACATGTAGAGTCTATAAAGAGCTAAAGCTCAGTAGGAAGAAGACAGCATGTTTAAATAGGCATTTTATCAAAGAAGTTAGGGAATCGCTAATACATACCTGACAAGATGCTCAGAACTCTTAACCCTCTGAAATTGCAAATGAAGTTAGATGTGGTGGCACAAGCCTTTAATTCCAGCACTTGGAAGATAGAAACAAACACCTCTGTGTTAGAGGCCAGCCTGTGCTAGGAAATGAAACCCTAGTGAGTAAGGAAGGAGAGGATCAGATATGAGAATGAGTAAAATTTGAACCCCTGACAGTACCAAGTGTTGGTGGTGGCAGAGCGACCGGACTCTTGTGTGTTGCTCTAAATGTAAAGTACTACAGCTGCCTTGGAACGCAGCTGGGCAGTTTCTTGTAAGTTGAAAATATGCTTCTCGTATGAACTAGCAGTTCCACTTCTGGGTATTTACTTCAGAGAATAAAAATGTGTTCATACAGAAACTCATGCCTGAAGATTCATTGCAACTTTATCCATAATAGCACTAAACTGGACATAATCTAAGTGTCCATCTGGTGAATGGATAAACAGCCTGTACTCTGTCATTAGAAGGGATTACTACCCAGCAATCAAGAACAAACTACTTATTGATATAAGTAACAGCATGAACAAATCTAACTGGTATGTTTGGGACTAGTGAGATAGCTAAGAGCTCTTGCTGCTCTCAGAGGACCTGGGTTCAATTCCCAGCACCCACATGGCAGCTTACAACTGTCTGTAACTCCTCCTATTCCAGGGGATCTGATACTTTCTTCTGCCCTCTGCAGTCACTAGGCATACACATAGTGCACAGGCATAACATGTAGGCAAAACACTCATACACATAAAATACATTTTTAAAATAAGTCTTAAAATTTCAGTGAGATTCTATGATTTTTGTTTGTTTGTTTGGTTGGTTGGTTGGTGTTTTGGATTTGGTTTTTTCGAGACAGGGTTTCTCTGTAGCCCTGGCTGTCCTGGAATTCACTCTGTAGACCAGGCTGGCCTCGAACTCAGAAATCTGCCTGCCTCTGCCTGGCCTGGCTGCCACACTTTTGAACTCATAGGAGCTATATGACTTCCTGTACAAGACCTGCACAAGATGGAGCCTGCTAACCTAGCATGGAGAAGGGATGAACTCACAAGGCCCCACCCCCTCCTGAGGATTTGTGGGTAGTTAATGGACGATATTTGGGGAGGTATTTTCTTCTGTGACACAGCCATTGGTAAAGTGCCCATGCTCCTGCTGTAATTCTCTCCCAAGTCAAGGTTTCTCCTAAGATTTTGAGTATTACTGGCATACAGTTTATAGTTTGGAATGTGTGACCATGTAGCAGGAAGCTCTTCAGTGCTTCCCTTTGTTTGTTTGTATTGTGTTGTTTTTCTTTCAGCTCTCCTACTCCATTGGTTAGGGTGAGAGCTCACCCACATCAGCCTCCTGAGTGCTGGCACTGTTGGCACCACTACCACGGCTGCTCTGATCTTGCCTCTCAGCTAGGAGTCTGTCTTTTTCATTCCTGTACCCCCAGGGTTATTTCTCTTAAAATCTATTAGCCTCTTTCTCCTTCAGTTAAAAAAATAATAACAACAAAAAAATCTTTCAGTTGGGCAGCGGTGGCGCACGCCTGTAATCCCAGCACTTAGGAGGCAGAGGCAGGCAGATTTCTGGGTTCAAGGCCAGCCTGGTCTACAGAGTGAGTTCCAGGACAGCCAGGGCTACACAGAGAAACCCTGTCTCCAAAAACAAAACAAAACAAAACAAAACAAACAAACAAAAAATCTTTCTTGGTGCTTAAAATCTAAAAATGAAGTAATAGTTTTTTTAATTTTCAAATTAAATATATAATGTGAGCTCTCATTCTGCCTATCTCCCAACTCCCAACTCTTCCTCTTGCTGGGGGTGGGGGTGGGGGTGGGGCTGGTTATCAATGTATTTCAGCTCTCTATGCCTCTGTCTCCTAATCTAGTAGATCATATAGTAGATCTGCTTGAGGTGTGGTTGATGTGAGTGTTGAATGATGTAATGCAGACAAAAGACTTCACGCAGTACTTGGCCAACAGTAAATTCTCAGTAGTGTACTCTTGTTACTATCATGGTCCTTGAGAGAGTCCCAGAACATCAGTATTTTGGATGGTTGCTATGATTATTTCCACATGGGATCTCTCTAGAAAACCAGCTAATCCCTTGGGGGAGAGTATAGCCATCTTCCTCACTTATTGGAGCTGCCGTGGCCTGACATAAGTTACAGACATATTTGGCAATCCAGCGACCTTTAGAACAAGACCACCTAGGTCTGGGATTTCTGTCCTCAGCTCTCTTTCCCTGTAGTTCAGGACTGGCTCTTCTAGAACAGCTGGGTTTTTTCTTTTCTCAACATGTCTCCACTTTACATTTACAACCAAGAAAGGCTAAGTAACTAGTCCAAGACCAAATCCATTCTGGAGACTGTACTTAGCAGCAGTCACCCTGTCTCTGGTGGTCTTTCTAAATACTTGACTTTTATGATGCTGAAATTTGTCATCACTCCCCTTTTTGGCTTAGTGTTTTTACCTGTCTCTAGGATACCAGACTCTCCCACTTACCTTTGCAAGTATTCACTCATTCTTTAAAAAACATTTTTAAATTATGTTTATTAATTACTTATTATTTAATTATTTGTATATCTGGTAGGGAGATATCTTTGAAAATGCAAGTTCCCACAGAGGCCAGAAGAGGGAGTCAGAGCCTCTGGAGCTGGAGCTATAGGAGGCTGTGAGCTGCCCCACTGGGTGCTGGGAACCAAACTCAGATCCTCTCTGCATAGCAATGTGTACTCTTAGCCACGAGCCCCTCACACTCTTCTTAGGTGGCCTTATTGCCTCTATTGTGAAGATACTGTCTGTCTCTTAAGGCAAGTTTGCCTCTCTACTGCCTGTCCTTTACACTTCTCAGTCGCTGCACTTAGCACATTGAATTGTCTACTTTCCATATTGAATCGAGTGTATCTGAGTTAATAGAGTTCCTGTCTTCCCACCCTTCCCTGAGGAAACATTGATAGTTAATGGCCGTTAGCAGAGGGGAGTCATTTTCTTCATGGGAATAGCCATTGGGAACTTGCCCGCAGTACAGTGGATAACCCCCTCCCTACACATTCTCATGTGAGCAACCCTAACTAAATTCAGTCGTCACAGAAGTCTACAGCAACAGAAAGGCGTGGAAGTGGGAAAAGGGCTTACTTGCTAGGAAGAAGTGGGGATTCAGCAGGAGTGGGAGGGGATGTGAGGGTGTAATAGGGGGTGAAAATGACCAAAATATATTATATGATTTTATAAACTTGTCAGATAATTTAATTAAAAAATTTGTGTATTGTGTCTTGCTTGGACAATATACCATGTTTTAGGCCAGTCTGAATTCATGGTTAAGGGCAGGGAGGTAGTTCTATGATAGGACCATGTGTAAACATCCAGATTAGTGATCAGAAAGGAAAAAGAAAAGAAAGGAAAAGGAAACAAAAAGAGGGGGAAATCCTATTTTACTTATCCTGCTGCCTCAGGACTTCAGCTTTTAGCAGGTAGTCAGACCAGATGCTCAAGAAATGTACAATGAAGAGTAAGTTATGCAGAGAAACCAAAGATGCTGGTTGTTGGCAAATTACATGTTGAACTGTCTGTAGTTTTAGAAAATTCTAACCAAAGGGAAAATGTAGCTTTCTAAGAATGGGGACAGCAAACTGATGTTTAAATGTGTGAGAGGTGGCAGTGGGTAGTAACCTGAATTCAGAAGAGGTGTGTGCTTTTCGGACTCTAATGCATAAGAGCTTTAAGGACCTTGGCAGAAGACAGAAGCTGGCAGTGGAGAACCAAGGAGCCTTTTGGTCCTAAGTATAAAATATGTATGACTATTTGAACATGCCCATGTTTTAGCTTTAGAAACTCATGGAACTTTGTGTTCTTTGTTCTTGGCTGCATATTCAACTTGAGTAATTTTTTTCTCTCTGCTTACTTCCTCTAGTAAGAGAGAGATTGCAAGAACATAGGTCATCCGTTCTCTGGCTTTTGCATTTTCTGCATGCCCCAGTGCCCAGGTCTGACAGGCAAGGAATGGGCTTGTAGTCTAATATAGCAGCACAGCAGCTTTCTGTGGGTTGGGGCATTGCCCACTCAGAAGTATTATGTCATGGGACATGAGCTCATCTTGTTGTGATTGACTGGGTTGTTCCTAGAAGGCTGCAGTCAGTTGGAGACACCTCATTACAAGAGTGCTGGGGACCAGTTGGAGAGAGTTCACAGGAGAGTCCTACAGAAATGCTTAAAGGACCAGAGAGGCAGACTTATGAGGAAAGAGTGTAAATGGAACCAAGACAGCACAAGTATACAACTGTATAAATATCTCAGGAATATAAACTTGATGGGGGAGGGCAGCTCTTTATGGTCTGGTGTAGGATGGGGAAAAAGGCCAAGAGTAAAATGAACACAGTATAATTATAAACTAACAGTTTCTCTTTGCTCTCTCTGCTCTCCCACATACTCTCACCTCTCTGCCCCTTGGGCTCTCCTCCCCCCCCCATGTGGTCATGGCCGGCCTCCTCTTCTCTCTCTCTCTCTCTCTCTCTCTCTCTCTCTCTCTCTCTCTCTCTCTTTCTCTCTTTCTCTCTCCCCCTCTCCACGTGGTCATGGCCGGCCTCTTCTCTTCTCTTCTCTTCTCTTCTCTTCTCTTCTCTTCTCTTCTCTTCTCTTCTCTTCTCTTCTCTCTCTTCTCTCTCTCTCTCTCTCTCTCTCTCTCTCTCTCTCTCTGCCTTTCTCTACCACTAACTCCCATCCCCTATTCTGAATAAACTCTATTCAATACCAAAAAAGCAAAAAACAAAAAACCAACAGATCAAAACACATGATAGGATGCTGTGTCTGTGGGAATCTTCTTAGTCAGACTGCTCCACCCTATGGGCCTTGTCCCAGCTGAATGGTTTTTCTTTTAAACATTAGAGAATACATTAGAGAACTACATTTTTTTTTTTTTACATTCCGTCTTGTTTTGTGGAAACCAGTAGGTGACAACAGAATTCTTGCATGCTGTCACCACCGCTAAATGCACCTGAAGTAGACTTTCACATGGGTGTTTTCTTGGCTTCTTAGAATAGCATTTTAAGGGCTGAAAAGATGGCTTGGAGGTTAATCACATTTGCTGCTCTTGTAGAGGACCTGGGTTTGGTTCCCAGCACCCAGCTGGTGGTTTACAACCATTCACAATTCCAGTCCCAGGGGATCCAATGCCCTCTTCTAACATCCTCCCCCAAGCACACATGGGGTGCATACATATATACATACATACATACATACATACAGGTAAACCCTCATACACATAAACCAAATAAATCTTTAAAATATATGAATAGGATTTTGAAAACAGACCAAGTCATTAGCATGTATTAAAATAATTTTGGAACAATAATATATTTGATCTTTCAGGTACATTGTATAATAAATACCCTCATGCTTAGCCATTGGAAACAATTGAATAAAGTTCTTAGTTGTTCTATGAATACAGACATGAGACTTTTACATACATAAGAGTTAAGAGCCAGGGATGATTATGCACACTTGTAAGCCCAGCAATTGGGAAGCAGGGGACAGGAGGGTGGTGAATTTCAGGCTAGCCTGTATTAAATATTGAAAGCCTGTTCTCCAACTGTAGGAGAGGGAAAAGAATTGAAATGAGAAGCCTTTGCAGAATTTTGTGTGTTTTCTATTTTTTTGTTTTTGGGTTTTTTTGTTTTTTGTTTTTGTTTTTTGTTTTTTGTTTTTGTTTTTGTTTTTGTTTTTTGGTCTAGAAAGGGTATAGTAGAATGGGAAGAAAATAATTGTATGCTTCCTTTGACTTTTTTTTATAGAAATGTATTCATATTTATAAAAGGCAGCTATATAACTTTAAAATAAGACCGTTGGGCTGGGTCTAGTAGCACAAGGTTATAAACATAGCTCCTGGGAAGGGGGGACAAGAGGATTGTGAGTTCAAGCCCAGCCTTGGCTATGTAGAGAGGTCCTGTCTCAAACCTAGATATTTATAGTCTTTGCATCAAACACATCAGATAATACACACACACACACACACACACACACACCCTCTACTGCAGCTGCTTGGCTCTGCCTTGTGCAAAAACCAAGTATAGACTGGTCATGTGAATGAATGAACATGGATATTTTTATTGTTTGTATTTTAAAAAAACAAGACCAAACAGATAAATTTGACCTAAAAATTATTTTACCAACTCCTATCTTAGGTCTCTTGTACCTGATCATATAGTCTCTAATACCAGCAGCATTGAGGGTTCTCTGTAAGACTATTAGAACACCGGGAGCATTGGGGCTTCCTGCTCTACATTTGAGGCAATGCTTCTGAAACATTTAAGTGTGCAAAACTCACTTGAGGAACTTGTGAGTACAGATCCTGAGAGCCCAGGACTGAACACGGTTAGACACTCCTCAGAGCGTGCATCTTTTACTGCATTACTGTTGTGTAAACAAATTATTATAATGCGGATTATATTGCTGTAATATAGATATTTTTGGATTAGAAAAATCACAAAGGAGGAGGTGATCGATTCTGCCTAGCATGGGTAGAGTCCACAGAAATTGGGAGCTGGGCTGGGAACCTGTAGCGTGCTTCGGTTGAGCTAGAAGCTCGCTAGAGGTCCTGAAACATGGGGGATAAGCATGTTCATGGCAGGGGCAGCGTGTATTAGACTCGTTACGATAACCAAGGAGCTGATCACAGCACTGGAAAGCCACCAAAATCCTAATGAATAGAAAGAAAACTTCAGTCTGTTTTATCTTAACTTCCTTATGCCATTTCATTACTTGGAATAGATAACTTAAACCTAGCAAGCTGTTTGCTTTGCTTGTAATCCCAGTGCTGGGAGGTAGGGGGAGGTAGGGTAGGAGGGGAAGTTCAAAGTCACCCTGGAATTTCCTTGAACTCTATGGAGAGTTTGAGGCCAGGTTTAAACATGAGACCCTATCTCCAAAAGAGAAAACAGGAACCCCCCCAAAAAGAAAGTAGCTCTCCCAAAATTAATATTCTTCAGAAATAGGAACTTCTTACTTGGCCTTTGTTTTATTAAGAATTTGGGAAACTGGGGCTGGAGAGCTAGCTCCACGGTTAAGAATGTGTACTGCCTTCCCAGAGGCCCTGAGTTCAGTCTCCAGCACCTGTGTCAGGCAGGGAGCACACAGTTGCCTCTAACTCCAGCTCCACATGTGCCACGCCCTCTTCTGGGCTCTATAGGCACCTGCACCCAAGCACACGTATCTATTTTATTTTCTCTCTCTCTCTCTCTCTCTCTCTCTCTCTCTCTCTCTCTCTCTCTCTCTCTCAAATATTTAAAAAAGAGAGAGAGAAGAATTTGATAAACCAGGCATAGCTGTATACATCAGGAGGTCAAGGCCTTGGCTATATAGTAAGTTTGAGGCCAGCTGAGCTACATGAGACTATCTTAAAGAATAATATAGGTAGGATGTGAAAATTATTTGTAATTACATATATTCCGAGATGTCCACTATTAACATTTTTGTTTTCCTCTGATTTTTTTTAAAGATTTATTTTATGTATTAGTGCTCTATCTGTATGTACACCTGCACACCAGAAGAGGGCATCAGATCCCATTATAGATGGTTACCAGCCACCATGTGATTGCTGGGAATTGAACTCTCGACCTCAGGAAGAGCAGATGATGCTCTTAATTGCTGAGCCATCACCTCATCCCTCTTTCTCAGATTGTTTAAAAATAATTTTTAAAAGATTTATTTAATACTTTTATTAATGTGTATTTGTATATATGCCACTTGTATGTGTGCCCGTGGATGCCAAAAGACACTAGATTCTCTGGATCTGGAGTTATAGATGGTTGTGTGGGTACTGGGAACCAGGAACTAAATTTAGGGCCTCTGCAAGAGGAGCAATTGTTGTTAATCACTGAGGAATATCTCCAACCACCCTTTTTAAAGCCTTTTTTTTTTTTAAAGATTTATTTATTTTATATATGTGAGTACACTGTCACTGTCTTCAGACACACCAGAAGAGGGCATCAGATCTCATTACAGATGGTTGTAATTCACCATGTGGTTGCTGGGAATTGAACTCAGGACCTCTGGAAGAGCAGATAGTGCTCTTAACCACTGAGTCAGCTCTCCAGTCTCTTAAAGACTTTATATAACTATATAATACTGTTTTTAAGATTGGGCTTGTACTGTATGAACAAAGTTGTGCTTGTTTTTTCATTCAACATTTTGTGAGCATTTCCCAATCTGGTGTTTTTGTTCCTTAAAAGTTTCGTTTTTAAATTATCATATAACATTCTATCATGAAGATCTTTAATAGTTTACATAACCATTCCCTTGTTTGTAGATCCTTTAAACTGGTTCCAATTGCTGGTTGACCCATGTTTTGGCTCATGTATTTGGCAAGTCCATCACCATGTGTTAAAATACTTGCATATACTTACCCTTTTTAATTATAAAAGTCTGCCAACTTATTTGATCTGTTGGCCTCCAATCCTTCTGTTCTGGTTTGTTTAGCATTTCGTGTTTTCTCCCTTGGTTTCCCTTAGCAGAAAGATAGGAGAATGGTCATTAAAAATGTGGACTCTGGGACCAGCCTGTCTGCTGCTTTTGTGAGTTAACTGAGAAAGTATCTTACTCCTCATGTCTGGGCTGTAAAATCTGGTTAAGTAGTCCTGTATCTGTGCCTAAGAAAGAACTGTATCTGCATTGGGAATTCTGAAGACTGATAATAGTCTATGCTGTTGATGAGACTGTCTCTTCCCATTTACTAGTTAGTAGCCCCTTTTCCTTTGGTTTATGGTAGCTCTTTGTATTTGTACACCCACAACCCCCTTTTTGCTACGTTTGGTCCCTGAATGTCTGAGAGTTTATAAGTGATTTTACTCAGCAACTTTATTTTGAAAGTCAATAACTTGTATCTCCTTTTTTTGGTCTTGGACTCATGATCACCCTGCATTAGCCTCCCAGGTAGTGGGATTACAGGCATACACTACCACACCAGCCCAGATTTTTCAATTTCAGTGATATTGTTATCTTTTACCATGTCTCTGAACTGTGTGTGTGAGTGCAGAGTGATGGAACGTTTTTAAAGCTCTTCTGGCTTTTCTCTCCAGCTGAGAACTGTGTCGCTCCATGGCGTGCCCTCTGAAAGCTGCCTCAGTCCTGCTCCCTCCACATGCTTCCCACACCCTGGGCCCCAGCCCCATTAAGATGCGAAGAGGCTGAGGCGACCTTTGTGGACTTGGTGGAGTAGCTTCACAACTGTGACGCTTGCATTGGAAAGCTTGGTCAGAATTTACCACCTCTTGATTACCTTACTGCACTTATGGCAGTGTAGTCCTCTGCAGTTTGTGGAGGTGGTGGTGTGTGTGTGTGTGTGTGTGTGTGTGTGTGTGTGTGTAAAATCTCTTGCAGAAGCAAAACCTTACTGAACTTATCTTTTTTTCTTTATAGGAGGATCCTGGTGTTTCAGAGCAGATGTCTCTTTCAGTGTTGGTTGTATCTTACACTAGAGGAACCCAGGAATGATCTATTCTTGGGCTCTATTTCTTCACCCCAGCATTCAAATGCTTCAGTCCAAAAACACTTGACTCTTCACTTCCTGGGACACATTTAATCTCAATGAAGATTTGGTGGACAGATCCTTTCTGGTGACTTTTTTTTCTTTTTTTTCTTTTCTTTTTTTTTTTCTTTCTTTTTTTTTTTTTTTTTTAATGTGCAAGTTAGAAGACAAGTGACAGGAATGGAAAATTGCCTGCTTTGGTGAATAACTTGATTCTTAGAACATGGGCCCTCGCTTAAAGGTAAGTAAGTATTGTCAAGTGCACTGTGTCAGAAACATAGCATCCACCTTTCTCCAGTGTCTGTTTGTTGGAGAACAGTAAACTCACATTGTTCACAGGCTTTGTTGGTGGCAGTTTGCCAAGGACTTCCAGTTTCCTAACTCGCCAAGACAAAAACATGTTCTCTCACCCTAATGGTAATTACTAATATTTACCCTCAGCTTACACATTATACATCATGGAGTAAGCACTCTCTCTTTATATCTATAGATATAAATGTATCTATATTATATATTGTATATATAATACGTATTGAATATATACACATGCACACACATTTTCTTCCAGTTGAAGGTTATAAAGGGGTTAAATGGGTTGAATTGATTCAAAGTGTTTCAGAGAGACCTGGGAAAGAACCTAGGCAGCTGAGAGGAATAAAATGTGACCACGCTGGACACTGCAGCCACTGCTGCCACCAGCCAGGCTGCAGGGTCAGGGCTGAGATTAGCCGCGGGGTCTAGTAAAGCTGTGGAAGTAAGGTGCAGATGGGGTGAAGAGTGGGATGAGATTCAGATGAATGGACAGGGAGATGGAGAAGTGGCAAGACAGGCAGCAGTTTGAGAAAGCCGTGTCAACAGTAGGGAGTGAAGGGAGTGAGTTGAGCTGAAACCACTGTGTAACACACACACACACACACACACACACACACACACACACACACACACACCCTGGGTGGTTCACATGAGAGAGAGGCACCCTTTCCTCAGTCTGGTGTGTTTCCCAAAAAGATTCACACCCACACATGCGCCCCTGGAGTCTGACTTACTTCGGTCAATGTATGGAGGGCCCTTTCTACCTTGAGGAAGAAGTTGTGTGTTAGACTATGCTCATGGGTGGTCTAGATAGATCATTGCTTATGTGTCCACCAAGGGGCAGTCATCCTTGATCCTCCATCCTCAAGGTAGAGCCAATTGCTGCTGATAAAGTCGGAGTTTCTTAGGGCGGGTCACTTTTTTATACAACACAGAGTAACTTAGGACAGGGTGCAACCTGGTCTCCACACGGAGCCACATAGACTGTGCGGAGACTCTGCTACTGTGGTGGAGGACGTGGGTCAGTCATTAGACCCTCAGCCTCTCTGGCAAGAGAGAACGGGGAGCAGGCGCTGCTGGCTCTAGCAGAACAGTTTTGAACTAATTCTTCATTTTTGAAAAATAGCTTTTTTACAACTGATCTTCAGCAGTGGGGCTAAAATGAATTGGATGTTGCAAACTTTAGGATATGTATGTCTGTTATCATTTGGCATTTCCTGAAGATAGGTATTTTTAAGAATTCCCTCCCTTTTTATTAGTCCTGTGAGCTAAAGTAAGCTCTAGCATAAAGCAACCCGCCTAGGCTCCTGCAGTCAGCAAGTGATATCTCTACACTGCACGGCTGGCACCTGCTCGACTTTGTGTTGCCGTGTGTTATTTTTACTTCAAAAGATAACAAAAAAGCTGTGGGAATTTGTAGTCTGATTTTAGCTTTGCTGTGAGATTCCTCACATTAGGTTGAGTGACTTCTCTTTCTCTCTTATTTGTTTTCTTAAATCCCCCTTTTTCCAAATATTTGGCTATTTCTGTTACTTTATTCTTTTTCATGATTCAGAAGAATTACAGGGTCAAAGTTGAGGGCTTCAGTTAGACAAGGGATTGTTACTTAAATCACAATGGGAGTGATGTTTTTAGGCACTGTGTAAAGGTTGTTCCTGTATTACTCAAATTCTGGTTTCTGTACCCAGAGAGATGAGAATAGTCTGGACTTTGGTCATTTTCATGAAGCATCTCCTGCCTCAATAGTTTGTAAACACACCCTCTTTTACCCTCTGATTGGTTCAATAAAGAACTGATTCAACCAAAAGCTGGGCAAAGAAGAGAATAGGGCAGGACCACCAACCCAGTGTGTATGTAGGTTTTTAAAGGAGAGGAGAGAAAGGTGGAGAAGGAGGAGGGGGAAGGACGAAGAGGAGGAGGAGAGAATCCACATGGAGAAAGCAGGAGGATTTGCCATGAGATTACAGCCATGAGGACACGTGGACCAGAGCCAACCAGGGCAAGACCAGATGGCAAGTAATGTCCACATGGGACATTTGGCTGGGTAGTAGCAGCTTGGTTGGGTTAGAATAGATCAGAATAAAAATACCAGGTCTTTGTGTCTTTATTCGGGAGCTATAATGTACTAGAGCAGGCATAGAAATACCCACCAGTTACTCAGGTACAAAAGGGGCAGAGAAAACCCCCAAAAATACTTTTACAGGAGAGCCTCAGCAAGATAACTTTACTAGGCCCAGCATGTTTGTTTTGCTTGCTTGGCCTGTGAAGTGAGAATAATAGTGCTTATCTTTTGGTCACAATTAGGTTTGTAGGATAAGATGTGTAAAGCCCATTGGGTAATGGTTGGCTTAGTGCTTAGTGCTAGAGCAGCCTTCATTCATGGAAACAAGTCCAACCTTTGACTATTGTGATGCAACCTGGTCATCTGCAGAGGTCATACTCTAGAACTGTGCATTGTTTCCAATAAAGAAACAGAAAATCTCATAATGCTTAAGTAAGTTAATGGTTTTGTGTAAGGCCAAGTTCAGAATTATCTTGGGTTACGTGTAGCTCACTGGCTGCAGCTGTATATACCTATGAATTATTAGTTCATCAGTACTACTATTAGACTTCGGGCTTAGAGTGAGACTTTATAAGGGCCAGAATACTTTAGAGAGGAATGTCAGCTAACTCAGAAGTAAGTTGTGTTGAGTAGTATGTTCACTCTGTTTCTTATGCTTAGATTAGAGTAGTGTAGTTTGCATAGAAGTGGGAACAGCAGAAAGTAGAGGGTACTGTAGATACAAACTCCTTGTGGACATTTGATATATTTATTGAAATGAAGTAAATTAAGAATTTGTATCTTAAAGAACTTAATGAATACATTGGTTCAAGTGAATATACTGGTGATTAAGTAACTGTTTTAAAACTCTATTAGGCCTTGGGTGTGGTGGCCACATGCCTTTAATCCCAGTACTCAGGAGGTAGAGACAGGTGGATCTCTGTGAGTTTGAGGTTAGCCTCTTTGACATAGTAGTTTCCAGTTCGGGTAGAATTATATAGAGAGACCTTGTCTCAAAGCAAACAAATAAGCAAAAGCTGTATTGGTGTTAGGAGTGTAGCTTAGTGGTAGACTTCTGAGTAACGTACAAGGCCTTGGTTTCCATCCCAGGACTACAACAGGCAAAAACTAAGCTGTATGTAAAAGACAGGTTCCTTCTGTGAAACTCTTGAACTTTAGGCAAATGAAGGAAAGAACAGACAGTTGACAATATCTATTTAACCAATACTTTATTCATATTTATTATAGTTTCTGTCTACAATTATACTGGATGCTCATAAGGATGTAAAATATTTCTTGTATGTATTGTGTATGTATATGGAATGTGCATGCTGATGCAACTAGATAATGTGCAGTGTGGAGGTTTGTAAATGCTTTACCCAGGGAGTGACACTATTAGGAGGTGTGGCCTAGTTGGAGTAGGTGTGGCCTTCTTGGAGGAAGTGTGTCACTGTAGGGGTGGGCTTTGAGACCTTCCTCCTAGCCACTTGGGAGCCAGTCTGCTCCTGGCCTCCTTTGGATGAAGATGTAGAACTCTCAGCTCCATCTCCAGCACCATGCCTTCCTGGATGCTGCCATGCTTCCCGCCATGATAATAATGGACCGAACTTCAAAACCTGTAAGCCAGCCCCAATTAAATGATGTCCCTTATAAGAGCTGCCTTGGTCACAGTGTCTCTTCACAGTAAAACCCTCACTAAGACATGCATACACGTGTGAAGGCCCAAGATTGATAAGTGTCTTTGCTTGATGGCTTTCACCTCTATTTTTTTTTTGAGCTGGAATCTCACTAAACCTGAAGCTTATTGTCAGTTTGGCTAGGCTGACTGTCCAGGGAGCACAGAGAGCTGCTTGGTTTTGTCCCCAACCGGGCTGGGATTGCAGGCTTTCCTAGATGGGTTCTGGGGACCCCAACTCAGGTCCCTGTGCCTGTGCATGAGGAGCCAAGCCAACTAAGCCACGTTCAGCTCCCATAAGAGAAGGCTTAAGATTAGTTTTGTCTCATATTAGTTACCTTTTTGAAATGAAAAACAAAACAAGAAGAAAAGAACGTAAATGCCGTAAAACAAATTTTTAAAAGTTATGTACAAATCCAGAGGTAGAAAGAATTTCTAAATTGAAAATTAGCAATTTTAGGAAGTAGGGGGTTAGTTAGGCGTTTCCCTAGAGCTTGAGGTCAGCATGAACAGATATTAAAATGGGAGGATGTGTAGATAGTGACCATGACTTTTTTACAAAGTTTTTATCAACATATATTAATTAAATATACATTTTGGTATTATATAGATATATTTTTGGTAATATATAGATATATTATATAGATATATTTTGCAGGAGCATGGGCACTTTACCAGTGGCTGTGTCACAGAAGAAAATACCTCCCCAAATAGCGTCCATTAACTACCCATAAATCCTCAGGAGGGGGTGGGGCCTTGTGAGTTCATCCCTTCTCCATGCTAGGAGGTTAGCAGGCTCCATCTTGTGCAGGTCTTGTACAGGAAGTCATATAGCTCCTATGAGCTCAAAAGTGTGGCAGCCAGGCCAGGCAGTGGCGGCGCACGCCTGTAATCCTAGCACTCTGGGAGGCAGAGGCAGGCAGATTTCTGAGTTTGAGGCCAGCCTGATCTACAGAGTGAGTTCCAGGACAGCCAGGGCTACACAGAGAAACCCTGTCTCGAAAAAAAAAAAATGTGGCAGCCACTCCGTGTCTGGTCGACAGCATCCCACCACTTCCCTCTGTCTTTGCCTCTTAGATTCTGTGGCCTCTCTTCTGCAGTGTGCCTTCAGCCTTGAGTAGGATGATGCAGATATTTCATTTATTCTTGAGCATTCACTCAAGTCACTGTTCTTATCATTTGTTTAGCCGTGAGTACAGCTACCCCTGTCTACAGCAAATTGAAAGTTCTCTCTCTCTCTCTCTCTCTCTCTCTCTCTCTCTCTCTCTCTCTCTCTCTCTCTTTGTTTGTTTGTTTTTCAAGACAGGGTTTCTCTGTGTAGCCCTGGCTGTCGTAGAACTCACTCTGTAGACCAGGCTGGCCTCAAACTCAGAAATCCGCCTGTCTCTGCCTCCCAAGTGCTAGGATTAAAGGCGTGTGCCACCACTGCCCAGCAAAAGTTCTCTAATAACCACTAATGACAACAGCAGTGCCCTCTGAATATAAGCATTCCTTAGAAGAGTTTAAAAGACATTTCCATTTAGCCCAGCTATAGTAGTAGCTTTTCTGCTGGGGTCTGAGACCTCACTCATGGCTTTTGACCAGGTTTACTGTACCAGGAGATGGCTTTTGAAAAGACATGGAGACAGGGCATTCAGGGGGTATATGTGTGAGTGTTAAGGTTCTGATCACTGAACCTTAATAACAGGAATCTGAGGGGAAATGAGGAAAGAGTATGTGAGGTGTGGCTAAGGAGAGCAGTGTATGGTGGAGCAGGACAGACAGGGCAGAGAACCCATGACAGTCAGGGAGGCTGTGTGCCGGTAGTGAGGAGGAAGGAGAGGGAGGGAGATGAGAGGATTACAGGCTTAGAATGTGACCTTGGGGAAACTGGGACCTTAAGGCTTTAGGGCTGTGATGTTAGCGGAGAGGATGGTTTAGAAAGGTCAGACCAGTGAGTGTGCAAGTGACAGAGCTCATGCCTTACTCATAAGTTCTAAGAAGAGGAGAGTCACTTGGGAAAAAGTAGTCATTGGTCCTGGCTATTAATTAGTGAGAGGATTGTGGTAGAGGTAATAGAAATGACTTACTGGAAAAGGTCTAGGTGACGGGAAAGCCAGTACTAATAATTCGATTGAGAATCTAATAGGGAAAAATAATGACTGAGGTTCAGCAAGGCAAAGGCTGTCCCCCAGTGCCTGACACAGGAAGCTCTTAGTATTTGTTGGATGGCTTGCTTTAATGCAAGTTCTTAACTTCTTATAAAGATTTTCAGTCATCACATTAGAATAGTGTAAAGAATTCCCTTCAAGGGTAATAATTTGTTGATCCAATGAGAAATCATGTCCTTCGTAATTGTTAATACATTTCTCCCTGGAGAGCATTGGGGTCAGTAGAGGTTCCTGAATTTCCTGTCAGCTCTGAAGCAAAGAAGTTATGATGCTGATTCTATAGATAAACAGCATGAAGACTAAAAACTCCCCGTGTTTCTGTGTGGTTCTCTGCTAACATTTTAACCCATTAAATCCTAATAACACCCAAATGAGTACATGTGAGTATTCTCTCCATTTGACAGAGAGGAAAACTGGCTCTCAGTAGAGAGATTAGATGGCTTGGCCAGTGTCACAGTTTGAACCTATGGATCTAACTCAAGGCTCAGGGCCCTGCTGCCTTGCCCCTCTGGGTTTTACTATTTGTTACTCTCTGACTTTAGAGCTGCCATTGCCGAGATGAGTTATGCCAAAGTCATGCTGAGGAGATGAAAATGCTAAATCTTGTTATAGCAGCAAAAATTGTCACACCCGCAGAGGTTGTGCAGTTAGTTATAGCCCTGGCCCTTGCTTCCTGTTTCTGGCTTGCTGTTTGCCAGTTGCCTCATGGTGGGGAAAAGGTTGTAGTTGTCAGAGACAGACAGGCACTTTCCTGTCCTTGCGTCTCAAGCCATGTGTCACCTCTTTTTCTCATAAAAACTTGAAGCACAATCAGATATAAAAAGTACACAGGTGCCTGTTTTCCTTTTCCCTTTTCCCTTTTCAGATTGTTTTGTGCTCTCCAAGGTTGGAGTCTAGAAATCTTTAGATGTCTTGTTTCTGAGTTCTGGGTGCTGATGTACACATTGAGGGGGGGCGGGGAAACAAGTTGAGTAACTGTGAAAATTTCCCCTCAAACTCTGGACTTTGTGGACACCATTTAGGACGGAAGGTTCCATCCCCTCCTGTTTTTCCTCAACTTGGCTTTCTGTTGAAGTCATCTTCCTTAGGGACCATCGGTTTGTCTGATCTGGTCATGTCATGAATGACTTCTCCTTTGTACCCACTATTTATTATTGGGATTACCCAGAGTTCATTTTTGTTTCATGATGCTAGCATAATGATCATATTTACTTGTAAAAATATCTTCAACTTATGTAGCCATTCTTTCTATTTAGCTGGATTGCTTTGAGAGGGCAGATAACATGAGGGAAGAGCTCCATTATCCTCTTTCCTTGTACTAATTAGCCACACTCTTCATAGAAGAGGGAAGCCAGAATCTAAGAAGATGAGAGCTGTATCATGTCATATGTAGTTAGCACTAAATCAGGTGGTTGCTTGTGGCACTCTGAGAATGGTCAGTAGATCCTAACCCTTTAGGCAGAGTAGCACAGCCTTTATTTGTTTGTGTGACACATGGCATAGGGCCCCTATCAGGCTTGGCAGAGAGGATGGGGGTGTTAGGCCACTAGATGAGAGCTGGTAGGCTTATGACATGTGCTCTAGTTTATACCCTGAGGTGCCTTTAAGGAAAGTTGGAAGACACTGAACAGATGTTCTTTTCTAGTTGCAGCTGTGATCCTCGGCTGTCTGCTGGCATTGAAGAGACCTGATGTTTTACGTTATTGGTATGTGATCGAACAGGTTTCTTTTTTGACTTTTGGTTAATGTTGTCGAGTGCTCATTTGCCTCCCTATCTCACCTTCTCCTTGCAAATGGAGCTAGAAATACCTCCACTTGTGCCAGAATGCACCCTCACACAGTTGGCAGAGGTCGTTCATTTGGGAAATATTTATTGAGTAATTATAGCTTGTGCCAGACACTGTTTACTGTAAAGTCCAACTCCAGGCAAAAATCTGCCTGTAAGGAGTTCTCAACAAGAGGGGGAGGTAGGTAAGTAGGAAGAAGTTGGTAGACACAGAAGTTTGAGGGGGCCCAAGAGAAGGAATCCCTAACTGATGGGGCTTGTGGATGAGAAAACACAAGGCCCCCAAGTGGAGGGAAGCAAGAGCTCACTGTGCTGAGGGGCAGCCCAGCCGGAAGGTGGACGGTGGATGGGGCCGCGCCTGGGCCTCCTGACAGAGCAGGGTCAGCAGGCTGTTTAGTAAAAGGCAAGTGAACAGATACTCCTGTTTTGGCAGCTCTACCTGGGTGGTGCCCAAGCAGTCATAGATGTCTGTTTAGGACTGGGGAGGCCATGTCCCAGCATGGCTTCATTTACAGAACCAGCAGTGTGGGGTTTGCCTCGAGGTCACAGTTACCTGCCTGTGCTCTAGAAGCCTCTCTACGCACTACAGTGCTTCCTCCCTCCCTCCTTCCCTCCCTCCTTCCTTCCCTCCCTCCCTCCTTCCCTTCCTCCCTCCCTCCCTCCCTCCTTCCTTCCCTTTCTTCCTCCTTCCCTCCCTCCCTCCTTCCCTTCCTCCCTCCCTCCCTCCCTCCTTCCTTCCCTTCCTCCCTTCCTTCCTTCTTCTTTCCCTTCCTTTTTCTCTCCCTCCCTCCCTTCCACTCTCCCTCCCTCCCTTCCACACAATCTCACAGATACTTCTGACCTCCTTTAAGCTTTGAGAGCTGGCTAATCTGTTCTGTAGTCACTGTAATGTATAACTGGATGTTGGTTTTTGTGTTTCTCTTTCGTGTAGGTGGAATCATAGTGTCTGTGGTTGCATTCTTCTTCACAATTAAGTTCCTCTTTGAGCTTGCCGCACGTGTAGTCAGCTTTCTTCAGAATGAAGACCGTGAGCGCCGAGGGGACCGGACTATTTATGACTACGTGCGGGGCAATTACCTGGATCCCCGGTCCTGCAAAGTGTCCTGGGATTGGAAGGACCCCTATGAGGTGGGCCACAGCATGGCCTTCCGAGTGCATGTAAGGGAATGTTTCTGTCTCCATACCCATCATGGTTCTGAGTCATTTGCTTTCCAGGGACCAGTGCTGTCTTGTGGTGCAGGCTGGAATGTTAACATTTTCCCTTGTTTTCAGTCCCTCCCAGCAACTTGGGAATTGTTAATATCTGGAGAGCCTTGAATTTTCCTATCATTTGGTTTACTGGGCACATAGCTTTGAGGATGTGTAAAGCCTAATGTTATTTTTTTTCAAATAAGAAAAAAGTGTTGTGGCTGGTTAGATGCGCTGCTCTGATGCCAGCACCTGGGAGGCAGAATTTTTTCTGATCATGAGTTCAAGGTCATCCTGTGTCCATAGGGTTCTCAAAACTGGATGGGACTCTGGCTCAAAACAAAATAAAACAAAAAATCCCAGCACTCAGGAAGCAGAAGCTGGCAGATCTCTGTTAATTCTGGGCCAGCCTAGTCTACATAATGAGTTCCAGGGCCAGGGCTATCTTGTGTGACCTTATCTAAAAAAGGGAGCAGGGAAGAAAGAACTGGGTAGAAGGAAAGGTGGGAGGAGTTATGTAGATTAGGACAGTAAATGTAGCCTGAAAGCCCAAGCTAGCCCACTTTCTGTTCCTCTAAATGCTACCTCTCCTTTTTCATTGTTGTTATTTCTGAGACAGAATTTCTCTATGTAGCTCTGGCTGTCCCATAACTCACTATGTAGACTAGGCTAGCCTTACCTATGGAGATCCACCTGCTTCTGACATTTGGATTAAAGGTATAGGCCACAATGACTGCCTGGCATTGTAGCTGCCTTTTAGTTGGACCACAGCCATATTCATCTTTTGGCTGCTTTCTTATTTGCATAGATAGGATAGCTGTGTGTGGTTCATATAAGCCATAAATACTTATTACTCTCTGGCATTTTACAAAGGAACTTTACAACCCATGCAGCAACTCTGCACTAGGTAGCATTAAGTTTGGTGTGTGATCCAGAATCCTTCAACCCTTGCCTGGTGCTTTCCTCCCCTCAGTCCAATGCTGGATGCCATGCTGCTGGTCAGCTGCCTTCACGGTTGGGCTCGCATTGATGGTAGAGTAGAGCTGGGGACACTGAGTTCTATTCACTGTTCAGAAACCTCAAGTGTTCTCTGCGTCTTCTTGACTTTGTAGCATATGCTGCCCTGTCCCCTACACAGGCAAAGAACTTGTCCATTATTTAGTGGTTTTCTTTGTTCTGTATATAAACTTGCCTCTCCTTGTGTTCCTAAGACCAGAACTGAAAGGAGCAGGTGACCTTGGGCAGCTGCTTCTTCTGCCCCACACCCTGGTCATGCGGGAAGTGGTTCTCTCCCTCTCTGTACTAATGAGTGCCCACCCCTCTCCTCCATTGCAGTTGTTCTATAAGAATGGACAGCCTTTCCCCGCACATCGGCCTGTGGGACTGCGGGTTCACATCTCTCACGTTGAACTAGCAGTGGACATTCCAGTGACCCAGGAAGTCCTCCAGGAGCCAAATTCTAACGTTGTGAAGGTGGCCTTCACTGTGCGCAAGGCTGGGCGCTATGAGATCACTGTGAAGCTTGGTGGATTAAATGTGGCCTATAGTCCCTACTACAAAATTTTTCAGCCTGGTAGGTTCTTGGTTCATTTGTTGGTTCTCCTTTTACTCTGTCATGCTTTCTTTTCTTTCCTGGTAGGGTATGGTAGGATCCATAACCTCATGTTAAGGATGGGCTCTGTCTCTGACCGGGACTCCCAGTTCTTCATTAAAAAAAAACAAACCAAAAACCACTTACATTGAGATTTTGCTTACATGTCACAGATCTCATCAATTTAAATATAATGCTTTTAAAATTTATTGCTCAGCAGGCATCACCACAGTCCATTCTAGAGGATTTTCATTATATGCCAAGAAACCCCAGAGCCATTAGCCAAACCCTAGACTATACACGTTGTGCATTTGCCTTCTCTGGGCAGTTCTGTGAGTGTAATCATAAACTCTGAGGCCCTTTGACTGTTGTCTGACTTAACGAGGCCCTTTCAGGTCCACTGTGTTGTATCCTGTCTGGTCCTTCACCCCTTTCACTTGCCTAATAACATGTTGTGTATTGTTTGTCTTTTTGTAAGCTGTGGCCATCGGGGTTGTTTCTTCCCATGTAACTTCTTGACAGCTATAAACATTTGTGTACTGGTTTCTGTCTACCCACCCGGGATTCATTTATGTACTTATTTATTGGGGGAGGGGCATCCCCCGGGCCACAGCATGCATGTGGAGGCCAGAGGACAGCATGTAAAATCAGCTCTTTCCTTCATCCGTGGGTTCTGGGGATCACACTCAGATCAGCAGGCTTGGAGGTAATGTTTTCTTTCCAAATAAGAGAAGTAGGATTACTTTTGTGGTCTCTCCAGCATCTGTGTTTGAGTCTCTGTGCTAGCCTGTGTTTGCATTTCTCCAGGAATAGAATTACTGAGAGGTCAGTCTGATGGGTGCCGAAGGCCCTGCCTAGGGTGCAGAACAGAAAGGAGAAACATTTTTCTGATTTTTTTTTTTTTAAGACCTTTTTAAGTAAAAGCACCTTGGCCCAAATCCACAAGTACTGTTAGTATGTATTTTACTTCATCCTGAAGAGCATCCACGAGTCATGCCTCTGTGCCGGACAACAAACCCTCATTGATGCTGAAGTCTGAACTGTAACTTCTGACTCTTGACTCTTGGTTCTGCGGTATCAGTGTTTAGTGTTGGGAGTCCTGTCTACTTGTACCTTTCTAGCATTTTTTTGACCATGCCATTAGATACCGGCTAGTTTGGTATTCTCAGAAATAATAGGACATTAGCTAATTTTGGGAGTTAAATCCTAATGGTTGGAATGTCTGTTTGAGTGGTGCCCAGCTCTCTCTTTTCACATTGTCAGTCTCCTGCCTGGATGCCTCATTCAGAGACTGTCCACCTTCAGAGACTATGCACCATCTCTGTTTTAAATTAAACTTATTATGTTGAGAATTATGTTCTCATGCATGATAAATAAGAGATAGGGGATACCCTTACCTAGTATTTCAGTGGTCACATCTTTCAGATTGTAGTGTAATGATGCTACAGTACAGCATCACAGCTGGGTTTCTGGCACTAATACAGTTAAGGTACATGGGGCTGAAGAAATGACGCAGCAGCTCAGAGCACTGGCTGAGGACCCAGGTTCAGTTCCTGGTACTCAGATTGTGGCTCACAGCCATCTTGTAGCTCCAGTTCCAGGGAATCAACAACCTCTTCTAGCCTCTATGAGTACCAGGCATGTACATGGTGCTCACACACACATGCAGGCATAGCACACATACAAATAAAATAAAAGTAAAATTGGAAAAGTTATTTTACAGGACAGAACCTCTTTGGCATTGTATAGCTCCCTCCTGGGCTGCTGCTCTGTTGTATCTATTCTCATCTTTCCTCCTCCACAGGCTTCTTTCCGACTCCCTGAGAACTCAGGAATCTATGCTCCATTTCTTTACTTTTACCAGGTACAGTGACCCATGCCTACATCTGTAATTCTGGTACTCAGGAGATAGAGGCAGGGGGATCAGGAGCTCAAGATCTTCCTTAGCCAATGGGGGATACACAGCTCCTATCTAAAACCAAAGCTCCAAACCACAGTTCTCCACAATTTATTTGAAGAGTGCTTGAAGTAACCTCTCACAACTAGCTGAATTTTCGAGAGATCTGTCTAAGTTGTCAAATGTGTGAGTGCCTGGTTCTGTTTTGTGGGTACTGTCCAATAACATGAATGTTTGTTTAGCTATTCATCTACTGAAGGGCATCCTGATTGTTCCCTGTTCCTAGCTATAATCAACAAAGCTACTGTTAACATTCATGTATAGGGTGTTTTTGTTTTTGTTTTTTTTTAATGAGACCATTTCTTAAATGCTCTGGAAGATGTTTGCCAAGACATGATTGCATTTTTAGTTTTTTTAAGAAAGAAGTTGCTAAAGTCTTTCCAGAGTGGCTATAGCATTTGGGCTCCATTTCTTCACATCCTTGCCACTGTAATATTGTCACTTTTTTATTTTGGACCTTCTGACGAGTGTGGGCGTAACCTGCATTTCTTTCCCTGAGGTAAGGATGATAAACATCTTTGCACGTTCTCATCTGACAGCTGTGTTATCACCTTTGATAAAATATCTTTTCGTTTGCACATTTTTTAATTACAAATTTTTGGGTTTCCACTGTGCTTTCAGAGCCTCTTGACATAAATTCCTTGCACTAGTCTCTTGCCCAACAGTTAAAATCCGGCTCCTCTTTTAGTCATATTAGGATCTTCCATGGTGTAAAACCCTTTTTAATATTGAAAAACTTAACACATACACACCTACATATTTTTTTCCTTTCATGATCATGCTTTTGATGTCAAAGGTCTCTGGTTAATTCCAGATCCTAAAGACTTTTCTCCACTGGTTTGTTACACTTTTATGTTAAAGTCACCCTCCATATTTAGTTGATTTTTATATGTGACACTTGTGATAAGGTTCTTTGAGAGAGAGTTGTCTTTCCATCATGGATAGATTTTTTACATCTTTGCCAAAATCAGCCGGGTGGGTGTATGTGTGTGGTTTGCTCGACGCTCTGTATGACAATGCTGGGTGATGTGTCTGCCCCTCCTCAGCATCAGAGCCTTGTTTACTGTCACATCACATGATCTCCTCCACTTATCTTTTTCAAAATTGCTTTAGCTAATTCCAGTTCCTTTTCCTTCCTCTACAGATTTTGGTATACTGTCTAATTCTGTGAATATTTTCCTAAGAGTTTAATAAAAATTAAACCCATGTTAAACCCGTGTTTCATCATGGGTAGGTTGGCAGGTCCTCTGTGTTGAATCCTTTAATTCACAAGCATGGTATCTTACTTATTTGGATGCCCTCACCCATGCACAGGGACTGGACTCTGGGTTAAAGAGGAGAACGTGGAGCTGGGAGGGGCCTGTGGTGGTGATGGGCAGACAGAGATTGGGTGTGTGTGGATAGGTATGATCAGATGTATTCTATTTGTTTATGAAAATTGTTGTTGTTGTTTTGTTTTGTTGTTGTTTGAGACAGGGTTTCTCAGTATAGCCCCTGTCTTGGAACCTACTCTGTAGACCATGCTGGCCTTCTACTGAGAAATTTCCCTGCCTCTGCCTCGAAAGTGCTGGGATTAAGGACATATGCCACCACCACCTGGCCATGTAATTCTTAAAAAAATAAATTCTGTATTTTCTTTGCTCACAGCATTAATGGTGCTCCAGATGCAGTCTTATGTGTGCTTTGTTAGATTTGTATCTGTCTCATGCCCTATGATTTTTTTTTTTTTTTTGCTTTCGCCGTTCTCAGTGTTCATTTCTTATTTTATTTCTTATTATTTTCTGTGTGTATATGAGTGTGGGCACCTTACAATGGCAGGTATGCACATAGCAATTAAAGGACAGCTTTGTGGAGTGTTTTTCTCTCCTCCACCTTTTCATGTGTTCTGGGAGTCATGTAGGTCACCATGCTTGCACAGTGCCTCACTGTTCAGCGATCTTACCAATCTCACCAGTTCCTGACACTTTTTTTGGCTTTTTAAAAATTTTTTTTGAGATAGGGTCATTCTATATAACACTGATTGTCCTGGAATTCATCATGTAGACCAGGCTGCCCTTGAACTCACAGAGATCCACCTGCCTCTGCCTTCCAAGAGCTAGGATTAAAGGTGTGCATCCAAGGCTCTCTGAGGGACTGCAGCGCTGTATTTGTGCTTCTCAGTTCTTTCTCATTTCGTTTGGTGTAGAAAGTGGTTAAAAATAACAAGAAAAGCAAAGTCATTTTCCGACAAAACAGCAAAACCACATCTTCACAGTTCATTTCTGTGAGTCTTCTTTGTATTGGTCTTCATTGATTGTTTCAGGAATGGTGGTTCCTTCCAAAACCAAAATTGTGTGCCATTTTTCTACTCTGGTGTTGACGTGTGGGCAGCCACACACTCTGCAAATAGTGCCCCGAGATGAGTATGACAACCCAACCAACAATTCCATGTCCCTGAGAGATGAGCACAGCTACAGCTTAGCCATTCGTGAGGTGAGTGCCACCCACCTACTCTCTTCCCTGTCCAGGACAGTCGGGCTCTCCTGGTACCCTCCCTCTTAACTTTTCTCCCTGACATTTGAGCCTTCTCGGCTTTATCTGCTGGTACCTGTCCCTTTAGGAAATGTGAGGCTTAGATTAACGGAGCCAGAGGGAAGCTCTTTGTGAAGCAGAAAGAGATATATGTGATATCATGCTTTGCCTCCTATAGCTTGGTCCTCAAGAAGAAGAGAATAATGAAGTCTCCTTTGAGAAGTCAGTGACATCCAACAGGCAGACTTGCCAGGTGTTCTTGCGGCTCACCCTCCACTCCCGAGGTTGCTTCCATGCCTGCATTTCATATCAGAACCAACCCATCAACAATGGCGAATTTGACATTATTGTCCTTAGTGGTGAGTTGAAAGCTGTGACTTGGTCTTTTCCTAGCTATTTCCTCTTTATATATCTGTTCTCCAACCCACCCCACAAACATTTGTTATTTGAGCCATATTTACCTAACTGCCTTGTAGTACATTAAATGACCATCAGTAGATCAGTTTGCCCTCCCCTAATTCCTATTTCAAACCTTATTCCTTGTATTTCAGAAAATGAGAAGAATATTGTTGAACGCAATGTGTCCACGTCAGGAGTGAGCATTTACTTTGAGGCTTACCTTTACAATGCTAACAACTGTACCAGCACACCATGGCATCTCCCGCCCATGCACACAACCTCTTCTCAACGCCGTCCCTCCACTGCTATTGAGGAGGACGATGAAGACTCCCCCTCAGAGTGCCACACCCCTGAGAAGGTGAAGAAACCGAAGAAGGTGTACTGCTATGTGTCACCAAAGGTTGGAGCCTCTATTATCCTTAAAATAAAATCCCCCTTCCCACCTCCGAGTCTGTATGTGGTCAGAATGTAGTAATAGACACTCTAAAGGGACAGTCTTGAGTGTCAGTAGGACTGGATCATGTCCAGGTAGTGTTTCTGTGACAGTAAGAGAGGCTTCTTAGCATAGAACAGGTCCCTACCTCTGCTGCTGAAGTGGTTTGTTTTGTGTGAGGATAAAAATCACTGTTGGCCCCTTATGCTGTATGGAAACAATTTGATCTTTCATTCTGTGAAAATGTGAAGCCACTTGAAGATTGTAATGAAGTTTTGGCAGAGGCACAGGAAGGTGAGTCCCAAGCCTTGAACTTAGAGGCTTTCTTTTGACGGTATGTTTATCCAGTCCTCACAAAAGTGAGACAGTTGGAGCATCCTATTACAGCTCCTAATCTCATGATCAAGACTGACTTCAAATTCCCTTGTTCTGTTCTGTTCTGTTCTGTTCTGTTCTGTTTTGTTCTGTTCTGTTCTTTTCCTTTCTTTTCTTTCTCCAAGACAAGTATTTCTTTGTGCAGTCCTGGCTTTCCTGGAACTTGCTCTGTAGACCAGGCTGGCCTTAAACTCAGAGGCCCTTGTGCTTTCTAGTGTAATATAAATAAATACTAACAAATCTAGCCTTCCTGCCCTCTCTCTCCATATTTATTCAATATAGTACTTGAAGTTCTAGCTAGAACAATTAGACAACAAAAGGAGGTCAAAGGGATACAAATTAGAAAGGAAGAAGTCAAATTATCACTATTTGCAGATGATATGATAGTATACTTAAGCCACCCAAAAAACTCCACCAGAGAACTCCTACAGCTGATAAACAATTTCAGCAAAGTGGCTGGATATAAAATTAACTCAGGCAAATCAGTAGTCTTCCTATATTCAAAGGATAAACAGTCTGAGAAAGAAATTAGGGAAATGACACCCTTCACAATAGCCATAAACAATATAAAGTATCTTGGTGTAACTCTAACCAAACAAGTGAAAGATCTATATGACAGGAACTTCAAGTTTTTGAATAAAGAATTGAAGAAGACCTCAGAAGTTGGAAAAATCTTCCATGCTCTTGGATTGGTAGGATTAATATAGTAAAAATGGCCATCTTGCCAAAAACAATATACAGATTCAATGCAATCTCCATCAAAATCCCAACTCAATTCTTCATAGAGTTAGAAAGAGCAATTCTCAAATTCATCTGGAATAACAAAAAACCCAGGATAGCTAAAATTGTTATCAACAGTAAAAGAACTTCAGGGGGGGGGGGGGGATCAGTATCCCCGACCTCAAGCAGTACTACAGAGTAATTGTGTTAATAGTATTTTTTTTGGTTGGTTGGTTTTTTTTTTTTTTTTTTTTTTTTTAGATTTGATTTTTTCGAGACAGGGTTTCTCTGTGTAGCCCTGGCTGTCCTGGAATTCACTTTGTAGACCAAGCTGGTCTACAGAATGGCTAAGATCAAAAACTCAGGAGAAAATGTGCTGGCGAGTATGTGGAGAAAGAGAAATACTCTTCCACTGCTGGTGGGGTTGCAAGCTGGTACAAGCACTCTGGAAATCGGTCTGGCGGTTCCTCAGAAAACTGGGCATGATACTACTGGAGGACCCTACTATACCACTCCTGGGCATATACCCAGAGGATTCCCCAGCATGTAATAAGGACACATGCTCCACTATGTTCATAGCAGCCGTATTTATAATAGCCAGAAGCTGGAAAGAACCCAGATGTCCTTCAGCAGAGGAATGGATACAGAAAATGTAGTATATTTACACTATGGAATACTCCTTAGCTATTAAAAACAATGAGTTCATGAAATTCTTAGGCAAGTGGGTGGAACTGGAGAATGTCATCTTGAGTGAGGTGATCCAATCATAAGAGAACACACATGGTATGCAGTCACTGATAAGTGGATATTAGCCCAGAAGCTCGGAATACCCAAGAAACAATTCACATATCAGATGATGCCCAAGAAGAAGGAAGGAGAGGCCTTTGGTCCTGGAAAGGCTCAGTGCAGCAGTGTAGGGGAATACCAGGACAAGGAAGTGGGAAGGGGTTGATTGGGGAACGGAGAGGGAAGAGAGCTTATGGGACTTTCAGGAAGGGGGATCAGGAAAGGGGAAATCATTTGAAATGTAAATAAATATAAAAAAAATCTAGCCTTGTGAAGTAGAAGGGATGGCAGTGAGGTAATGAGTGAGGTGGAAAATTGAATTACTTACTCTTAAAATTGACAAAGTTTTTAGTGTTGTTGGAAGTTTTCTTTAAAGGACATTGGTTTTTAAGACATGGAAGACATGGAGGGTCTGAGAATGTAGTTCAAGGGAGTATATGCCTCTGTCGTGTGAAGGGCAGTCTAAGGTAAAACATGCCTATGTCATGTGAGGGGCAGTCTAAGGTAGAACATGCCTATGTCATGTGAGGGGCGGACTAAGGTAGAACATGCCTATGTCATGTGAGGGGCAGTCTAAGGTAGAACATGCCTATGTCATGTGAGGGGCATTCTAAGGTAAAACATGCCTTTGTTGTGTGAGGGGCAGTCTAAGGGAGAACATGCCTATGTCATGTGAGGGGCAGTCTAAGATAGAACATGCCTATGTCATGTGAGGAGCAGTCTAAGGTAGAACATGCCTATGTCGTGTGAGGAGCAGTCTAAGGTAGAACATGCCTGTGTCGTGTGAGGAGCAGTCTAAGGTAGAACATGCCTGTGTCGTGTGAGGGGCAGTCTAAGGTAGAACATGCCTGTGTCGTGTGAGGGGCAGTCTAAGGTAGAACATGCCTGTGTCGTGTGAAGGGCAGTCTAAGGTAGAACATGCCAATGTCATGTGAGGGGCAATCTAATGCCTATGTCATGTGGGGGGCAGTGTAAGCACTAAAAAAGGAACAGTAGATGGCAACAGTTACATAGCAGATTTAAAAATAAATCGATCTTGCATTATATTGTCTTTTAAAAATGGCACAAGAAAGGTCTTCCTTGTTGTGATAAGATATCTAGATAACTTTTGCATGAAGTCCCACTGTACTTCTCCCCAGGCCTCTCTGCACATGTATACATGTCCCTTCCTCCTGTCACCCTGTCTTAGTTAGGGTTTTACTGCTGTAAACAGACAACCATGACCAAAGCAAGTCTTATACGGGCAGCATTTAATTGTGGCTGCTTACAGGTTCAGAGGTTCAAGGCAGGAGCATGGCAGCAGCGAAGCTGGGAGTTGTACATCTTCATCTAAAGGATGAAGGCTGCTAGCAGAATACTGGCTTTTAGGCAGTTAGGACGAGGGTCTCAAAGCACACACCCTCAGCGATAACACCTACTCCAACAAGGCCACACTTCCAAGTAGTGCCACTCTCTGGGCCAAGCGTAGACCAACCATCACATCCCCCAGCCATGCCAAGTCCTTAGTACCATTCAGTCAGGAAGAAAGAGCCAGGGCATGGTAGCTCACACCTATAGTCTCAGCATTCGGGAAGCTGAAGCAAGGTCACTGTGACATCAAGGGCAGCCTGGGCTGCCTAGTGAGTCCCAATATAGCCTGGGCTAGGGAGTAAAACCCTGTCTCAAACCAAACCAGCAGCATCAAGTAGATAGGGAGCTATAAGTAGCTGGTGAGTCACTGGGCAGCAGCGGGCAAGGCAGAGGGTCCTGGTTGTTCTGAGGTGAAATGTTTTTTCTCCAGAAAGTGAAGACCTAATGGCAGGCATTCTACAATGAGTGTCAGACTAGAGCATTGGGACAGCATGTGCCCGGGGAATTACGGTGTCACTAGGGATTGAACTCCGCCTTCCATGGACATACTGCAGTACTGACTAAATTATCACATGGACAAGGCTTTGGTGTTTGTATTGTTTATGCCTAGACTGGACACTCCTCTTCATCACTCACCCCACTTTCTGTGTTGGCCCTCAGCAATTCTCAGTGAAGGAATTCTACCTGAAAATCATCCCCTGGCGCCTCTACACCTTCCGAGTATGCCCCGGAACAAAAGTAAGTCAAAGCTCCTGCTGAGGCTCGGCTCTGGGATGGTCAGTCTTCGTTGTCATTGAGGGCTTTCAGTATTTCTGAACGGTCTCTCTCTGTGCAGACTTACTTCCAAACAAAGGGAAGGTTATCTCCTCATTAAAGGCCAGGAACATACAACTTTTAACAAGAAGTGTGGTAATGAGCTGGGTACTTTACCAGTATGACCAATAGTAATTCAGAATGTGTTACCCGTCTTGAGCACCACTTTTAAAGGATGTCAGCTTCTGTGCCTATACATGGTCTCCTGTGTGCTGGAGCTCATTCTATGAGATGGAATGTTCTCATATATTGAAAATTTTGTCTTTTTCATTTTTTGTTGTTTTTTAATTACTCTGGGTCTAAATCTAAACTTTAACCTGGATATGTTGTTTGTAGAGATCGCTTCCTTCGGGCAGTTTGGAATAATAGTTGTATCCCCATCTTACAGTTTATGATGAAGTGCAGTGTTGCCTGATCCTTACTTAAAGGCCGTTTCTCTTCAAACTTAGTGATGGCTTAGTGGTAAAAATACTTGTCGTCCAAACCCAACCACCTGAGTTGATCCCTAGGACCCATGTAAAAAGGCAAGTGTGATGGCACATGGTCCAGCACTCACACTGCAGGACAGGAGGCACACACAGGAGACTCGCTTGGAAGCTCAAGGGCCAAGCATCCTGGAGTATTTATCCAGCAAGGCAGAACCAACTCCCGAAGACAGCATGGGAATGCACACTAAAACAGAGACAGAGACAAACAGAAAACTGAATTGTAGGACCCTGGCAGAGGGCTGATGTGATGGCTCTGTAGCTCAACATGCCTGCCAAGCCTGGTGAGCAGATTCAATCTTCCAGACCCATGTGGTGAAAGAAGAGAACCCATGCCCACAAGCTGTCCTCTGATCTTCATATGTGGCCCATACATCTACACACATACACATGTACATGCACTAAATAAATATATAAGAGAAGGGAGATGAGTACTCTTGGCAGGTACGGGTTTGGAACAAACAGGATTGTCTTGTTTTTGTTGTTTGTGCAGCAGAGTAGGCACGGGAAAGGCGTTGTTGGAAGGAAGGGCTTTATAGACTGAAGTAACCACTTCCTTCTACATTTTCTGTGCTAGTTTTCATACCTTGGCCCTGACCCCGTTCATAAGCTCCTCACACTGGTGGTGGATGATGGCATTCAGCCTCCCGTGGAGCTCAGCTGCAAGGAAAGGAACATTCTAGCCGCCACTTTCATCCGTTCCTTGCACAAGAACATTGGTAAGATGGAGAAGGTGGTGAGCCACGAGGGTGTGTGTCTGTAGAGCCGTGCTCCAGCGCACATTTGACAGTAAGCCATGATGTACCTTGCTGCTTGCTCCTCAGGAGGCTCCGAGACCTTTCAAGACAAGGTGAACTTTTTCCAGAGAGAGCTTCGGCAGGTACATATTAAGAGACCTCATTCCAAAGTCACCCTGAAGGTCAGCAGACACGCCTTGTTAGAATCGGTATGTAATGTCTTCATATGCAATTTCTCCAGCTAAGGAGCTCTTTAGTATTTGACTATATCCTGTAGTGTGTCCTTTCTTTTTTCTTTTCTTTTAATGGATGATAAATTTCTGCCTTTAAACATATTACTTTATATACTTTCAACATATACTTTATGTTATGCCTTTAAACATATACTTTATTATACTGTATTGGGGCCACTGTGTTAGAAGCATGCTACTGCGGAGAGACTGAGAGCCATCAGCTCTCTCTGGTCTGCGCTGACTAGTTCCTGGACAGTCTGCAGTGTAGGGAGTAGAAGTCATGGCTGGAGAAGCGGTCTGATAGTGCACCGCTGGGGTAGAGGCTTCTGCTGGATTAGAAGGGAGTAATTCTTGTTGTTCCTCTAGTCTGGTAGAAATGGAACACCTGATGAGTGTCTGTCCCCACCACAGACACTGGCATGGGCCTGACATTCCCCCAGAGTGAGAAGGCTTGGTGCCTGTCCAGAAAGTGTGTGGTGTTTGTCTCTGGTAACTGACTGGCAACCCCTTTCTTAGCCACACACCCCATGTGGCATGGCTCCCTGTGTAGCCTTGCTTTGTGGTAGATAAAGATGAGTAATGGAGAGTCTGTACCTCACTGGAAAATAAGACTCATTAGCTCTTTGTTTACAGCTTACTACTTGAATACTTTTTTAAAAAAAAAATTATGTAAGAGGTTTTTCGTTAATAAAATGAAATTTGTTTTAAAAAAAGAAAAACGAAACAATTCTTACTTACAAATTATAATTTTAAATCTAGGTTAAATGGTTTTGTCTGTCTGTTTTCTGTCCAGGGAGAAGCTCTCCCACTGTAGACCAGGGTGGCTTTGAACTTGCAGTCCTCCTGCCTCAGCCTCATGTTTGCTGTGATCATGGGGATTTGCTACTGTGCTTAGATTATTTATAATTTAGCTTTTTATTGATTTTTTTATATGTGTCATATCATACACACCAGTTGTACTTACCTCCCCATCATTTGTACTTGCCCGCTGCCCTGGGAACATCCCCCTGCCGCCCCCCCCCCCCCAAAAAAAATGGAAAACACTTCTCATTGTGGAAGCTGTAGTGTGTCACAGGGTGTCCCATAGGATACCCTTTTGTCCACACTTCTATACTTGCAAATGTTCACTGCAGTAAATCATTGCAGTGATTTGAGGCCTCTGGCTTCTGCTGCTCTATTAATCCTGGGTCCTCACTGGAACTGCTCTTGGATAGTCTGTTGTTTCCCTGTGTCGTGGAGATCCTGCAGCTTTGGATCTGTAGGACTTGAACCCCTTCGTATGCTCCAGTAGTTCATAGATGGTGTAGATGGTGGGGTGGGCCAACTCAAAACCCTGGATGTAGACCTGGTTTCTAGCTAAGCTGGTCAGCCCACCAGCGCTCCTGCACCCACACCACCAGGGCCAGCTCTCTAGAACTGCCCCAGCGAGCCCATCTGATGCTGCAGCTGGCCAAGGGTAGAGGCAGTTTTCCCACTCTCGTGTCCTCAGGGCCAGTTTGCTCACACCCAAGCCAGTAAGGCCAGCTCTACTTCGCTGCCAAGGTGAGGTGCAGGGCCTGCTCTCCTAAGTGCTGCCATCAAGAGGGCCAGGGCCAGCTCTCCAGCATTCAAATAAGTCCTCGTGGCTAGCTCACCTGCAACACCCCCTCCACCCTCCACCACCACAACCAGGGCCAGCACTGTGTGCTTCCTGGGAGAGGTTGGGGCACAGCTCTTCCCCCATGGCCGCAGAGCTGGCAGGAGCTCTGCACAGCCCTCAGACATCAGCTTGGTTCCGTGAGGCAACCCAGACCAGGGATGTTTGTGCAGCCTTTGATGGTAACATGCGCACTCTGCTGCTGGGCTACGGACCCAGACGTGGCCCTCAGAGGCAGCACAGGCCAGGACCTTACCCTGGCCTTAGGTGGCACTGCTGGCTCCTCACATCAGGCTGTTCCTGGAGACTCCAGATCTACCTCTCTTCATTGTACCCACATCCTTCTCTTTCTCTTCCATCTCTCTACCATTTACTTGCTCATCTTAGTGGCATACAGGGATTCTGGGTTTCTGGGGTCATCTTTGGTGCTGTCTGCCCACCTGGCTGCATGGTGTGGTTGCCCCCAATTTTTTAAAATACTGAATTTCTCCTGGAGAGCTGTGTATTTGAATATAAGATGATATCAATGAGTCTTACTTGTGTGCCATCTGCCACTTCCACGGAGTGGCTGCTCAGTGGCAGTGGTGCTGCTCTTGAGGGTTTGTCTTAGGCGCTGAGGGAGCAGCCAGTATCCTAACAGCTTCCTTCCTCACTCTGCTTTTTAGTCTTTGAAGGCCACTCGGAACTTTTCCATCTCAGATTGGAGCAAGAACTTTGAAGTGGTTTTCCAGGATGAGGAAGGTGGGTTTTAAAGTTTCATTTTATTATTTTAATTCTCCTTCCTACTCCCACTCTTCAAAAAAGTTCAGACCAGCCCATTCAAGCTCCCCAGCTTCTGTTAGGAAAGGAGCCTGACTGGACAGCGTGCTGGAATTTAGAGAACAGAGACATGGGGGTGAGCACTCACCGTTCACACCAGAAGGACAGAATAACCACTGCAGATCCATAGTGTCCGTTTCCTGGATCTCTGACCTTCTGTGTTTCTGTTAGCTCAGTGACTAGAATACCTTGGAATCTATAGAAGGAAGTGGGATTTCAAGAAGTGTTCACCACATCGGTGAGCTGCACTGAAGAAACAGGTAGTGGAATAGAGAGAAGGAACAGGAGAATGCTAAGTGGTAACTAAAGGAAGAAAAGTAATAGCTGGTGGTGTAAGCCAGCATCTCTTAATTTTCATTATACTTTTCAGCTTTGGATTGGGGAGGGCCTCGCCGGGAATGGTTTGAGCTAATCTGCAAAGCACTGTTTGATACCACCAGTCAGCTCTTCACCCGGTTCAGTGACAACAACCAAGCACTAGTGAGTCCGTGCCTTCCTTGGGGGGGGGGGGGGTGGAAAGCTACACTGAATACACAGAGGTTCCCCAGCTGACCTTAGAGGCTGGACAGCTTGAATTTGGCTCTTCATACGCTGTTCGTAATGAATTAATCAAGCTGCCTACCTTTTATTTGGCTCCATTATTTCATCTGTAGAATGGGAAGAAAGAGTTGAGCACTTGGCTAAGAGTATTATTACATTGTAACTTTACTCACTTATAATAATTAAGCTTTTATCCAAAGAGAAAAGCCTATGCCAGTTGTCTTCTGTATTAGATCTTTGACTAGAAAGGAATCACAAACACAGTACATGACTGTTGGAAATGCTCATGTTTAGAAACAGGCATCTAATCACCTGTACTCAGTTCAACTAAGGACCACAGACTGACCTAAGGCTCTTCAGTGGTCTTTGTCCTCCAGTCGCTTTACATCACTTAGTTGTCTGCTCTGTGATCCCTAAGCTGGAATTGTATCCCCTTAGCATTGGGTGTGAGTCAGCTCTAATACATGCCCGAGACAGTCCGCTTATAAAGAGAAAATGTTATTTCACCACAGACTTTTAGAGGTTTCAGTTTGTGGCTGGTTGGCTTCCTTGCTTTTAGGTTTGTGGTGAGGCAGCACATCATAGTGGCAGAGTATGGAAGGAGATTCATCTCAGGGCTAGGGCATGAGAGATAGAAAGAGACCAGGTAGTTCTCTTCCAGGACATACCATCAGCAGCCTGAGTCCTACTGATGGCACTCTGGGTTGGGGACCCAAACTTTTAAATATATACACCTTTGGGGGACATTCTAGATCCAAACTGCAGTACCTAGGATTTGGGAGTCTATCCAGAATTAGCTAGAATGGATGAAAAAATGGTCAAATGCCTTTTTGTTTTTTTCTCTGACAGGTGCATCCTAACCCTAATCGCCCAGCTCACCTGCGCTTGAAGATGTACGAGTTCGCAGGGCGGCTGGTGGGCAAGTGTTTGTATGAATCCTCTCTAGGGGGAGCCTACAAGCAGTTGGTCCGTGCCCGTTTCACTCGGTCTTTCCTGGCCCAAATCATAGGACTCCGTATGCATTACAAGGTAACACACTAGGTTTTCACTAAAGACAGGTTAGCCATCGGCCTCGGGATGAGCTGATTTTCTGAAGTACTTTTTTCCCTTTTATTTATTTATTTTTTAAGATTTATTTTTCTGGGAGAGATGGCTCAGCGATTAAGAGCACTGACTGCTCTTCCAGAGGTCCTGAGTTCAAATTCCAGCAACCACATGGTGGCTCACAACCATCTGTAATGGAATCCGATGCCCTCTTCTGGTGTGTCTGAAGAGAGACAGTGCACTCACATTCATAAAATAAATAAATAAATCTTTAAAAAAAAAAAAAGGAAAGATTTATTTTTCTTTTGCATGTATGTGTGTGTTTTGCCTGCTTGTATGTACATGCACCAGATGCATCCCTGGTGCCCACTGAAGAGAAAGCCTGGGGTCCCCTGGAACTAGAGTTACAGACAGTTGTGAGCCTCCATTTTGGTTCTGGGAACAAAGCCCAGGACCTCTGGAAGAAAAGCCAGTGTTCTTAACCTCCGAGTCATCTCTCCAGCCCCCTGAGCTGATTATTTTTAAGATTTAAAGTATAAGTGGTGTCAAGCAGTTAAAAATCTCATTCATGGCAAAAGAGTATTTATGTGCTTCTTTGTCTTCCTGTCTCCACAGTACTTTGAAACAGATGACCCAGAATTCTATAAATCCAAAGTGTGCTTTATCCTCAACAATGACATGAGTGAGATGGAGCTGGTCTTTGCAGAAGAGAAATACAACAAATCGGGTCAACTGGATAAGGTGAGAGAGACCAGGACACATAAGTCCCTGGAGCCCAGACACCTCTAAGGTAGCACCACTAGGACTTTCTGCAGTGAAGGAAAGGAAAGACTCTGAAGAGGACTGCGTAACATACTAATGAAGCATCCTTGCCTGAGCTGGTCTGGGAGGGATGACTGTCATTGATTAGTGGTTGGATATAGGTGCCTGGTTCTTTGTTTAACACAATGACTGTACGTGGTAAAACCCTTTTTTGTTGTTGTTGTTGTTCTTGTTGGATTTGGTTTGATTTGGTTTTGAGACAGGGTCTCACTCTGTAGCTCAGGCTGGCCTTAAATTTGGTTTTCAGACCAGGCTGGCTTTGAACTCACAGACATCCACAGCCTCTGCCTGAGTGATGAGATTACTGGCCGGATATATATTTGTTGCAAATATATTTTGTTATATTGTGGAGTTGTTCAATATCAAATGATAATAGTGAAGCTAGTCAGAGTAATAATAGATAATTAAACCTCATCAGCTTTGATAGTGCCACTGCAACACTAGGTTATCAATATGTAATTAAAAGGAAAGTAGCAAAGATATGGCAGCTGAGTGTGATCATGCACTTTGATCCCAGCACTTTGGAGGCAGAGGCAGGTGGGTCATTGTGAGTCTGAGGCCAGCCTGCTCTACAAACAGAGGCCAAAGAGAACAAAACTAAATGCTCTATTGAAAAGGCTAGGAATGCCAGTTTTCTGTCTTTGTGCTAGTGAGGTCTGCACCTTGCTTCCTGAGTTGACTTAACAAAGTAGCTAGTGAGCAGAATGAGGTCTTGGCATAGGAATAGCAGCAGGTTGTTCACCTGCAAGATTTTCAACAGATTGACAGTAGAACTTTTTTTTTCTGTAATTATGAATATTATATTACTGCTATAATTTGGTGTGGTTTGTTTTGTGAATAAGTACGTCTAGCTATGGCCTAAGAAATGTTATTAAGATTTATCCACATTAGTGCAATTAAAATGTTAACAGGTCTTTAAGATATCTGAACTCACAGCTAATGGAGGTGTTCCTACACTCACAGAGACAATTCTGGTTTCTATAGAGTCTCCAGGCTTTAACGCTTTGGGACTTCTTCACATGCCCCTTGGTAGCTGTCTGTTGGGTGTGAGTGTTTATTCTGTTTGTGACTTAGGAAGCCTGTTTAGCTTTTCTTCACAGATAGACAATTACAGAACAAATGAGGAACAAACAACTAATAGACTGGCGTTCTGTAGCAAGTCAGTACCATGCCAAATCCCCAAGTGTCAGGTGTTGCTCTTTCCTTCTGTGTACTTGGGAGATAGGAATGTGTGAGAACAGCTGCTTCTGTCATGTAAAAGAGCTTCTTTGAGAAAAGGCCATTAGTGATTTACCTAAGGGAGAAGAATTAAAGGAATGCTAATGAGACCATAGAACCTTTGATACATCTCTGCCATTCATGCCTGAGAGAAGACCCTGCCTGATGCCCACTGTGGAAGTCATAGCTCGAGGAGTGTGGAATAGTGGTGTGAGCCCTGGAGGTCAGTATAGGAGAGTAAAAGCAAGTATGTTAAAAAGACTAATGTGGGCGAGAAACTTGAGGGAGTCCAGGGACTGCCTGTAGAACATTTCAACCTGATACAGCTTACAGTTTTACCCACAACTCACCTTGTCTTGTCTTTTGCCTTCTGTTTCAGATTGTAGAACTCATGACAGGTGGAGCTCAAACCCCAGTCACCAATGCAAATAAAATCTTCTATTTAAACTTGTTGGCTCAGTACCGGCTGGCCAGTCAAGTGAAAGAGGAGGTGGAGCATTTCTTGAAAGGTGGGCTCCTGTCTCCCTGCGCTTCAGACGTCTGGGCCAGAGTTGCGGTGTGGCTCTAACTTGGACACTTCTGTTTCAGGCTTGAATGAGCTGGTTCCTGAGAATCTTTTGGCTATTTTTGATGAGAATGAGCTTGAGGTAAGTGCTTAGGATTTGAACCTATCTTGTTTGTATTGTTCTTTGTTGACTTGCAGGGGGCACACGGTACCACGTGAGGTATATGGAGGTCAGAACGCCACTTGCCCACGTAGTTCTCCCCTTCCCACCACATGAGTCTCCGGATCGGCACAAGTGGTCAGGCTTGGTTGGCAGCACGTGCTTTTACCTTCTGAGCCAGCTCACCAGCCCCAAGACTGCTGTTCTCGAGAGCATGCCTTATGGGCCCCTGCTTGCTGTGCCTTCTGTTAGTGGTATGGCAAGAAAGTCCATTTTTTTCTTTTTGGGAATTGAGAAGATTGAGACAGTCTCACTGTGTAGCCAGAAAGACTTTTATTATACAGGTGTTAGATTCGCTTCAAAAAAAATTTTTTTTATTGTATATGAGTCTTTTCCTACACGTGTATCTGTGTACCTTGTATGCGCCTGATGCCTGCAGAAGCCAGAGCAGGGTTATTGGATCCCCTGGAACTTGAGTTACAGATAGTTGTGAGCTGCTATGTCAATGCTGGGAATTGAACCCAGGTCCTCCGGAAGAGCAGCAATGCTTTGAAAGCACTGAGCCATCTCTCCATCCCTGGATTTACGTTGTTACTCTTTATTCATTAGCCCTTTCCTCATCTTTTAAAAATTAGAATGTTAAAAGCCATAGAGCAGGAAGTAGTTATGAAGAGTAGTGGTTAATATTTATCTACCAAGTATTATTAATATTAATTGACTAATGAGGAGTATTTGTATATTTAAGTGAATATAGAGTGTATTTGTTTAGGTGTGGGTGAACTGTGAACTGTGTGCTGAGATGCCAAAGAAACTGCAGTGACGCCAGCAGTCCCTCAGGGGCTGAATTCCTCCTGCACTCAGAAGGCAGAGGCAGTTGGATCTCTGAGATCCAGGACAGCCAGGGCTATACAGAAGCCCTATCTCCAAACAAACAAACAAACAAACCAAAACTACAAAAAAGAGAAACTTTAAAATTCCTAAGAAAATAGTGTCATCACCAGGTGAGGCTGTGTCATTCTTACTGGGTTAGCTGAACCGTCCTAGAGAGCAGTCAAAGCCTCTGTGATTTTCATCACCGTCTGTGCCTCCAGATAGATATAAAATCCAAACCCTGACCTCTCAGTCTAGCATTCTGATAGCCCTCTTAGCTCGGGCTTTGGGGCACCGGGGTATTTTGTTGTAGCGTGAGCGCCAGAAACAGCACACTGGAGCGGGGGAGAAGAGCTGCAGCCCACAGCTGTTCCTCAACTGCCCCTGCTCGCTCATTGACCTGGCATGGTCTTCAAGAGGCTAAAGCTTCCAGGGCTTAATTTGGGCTTTTTTGTCTTTTTATTAAGAGGTATCGTCCCTTACAGCTATTGGATGGGTACTCAGAGTCTGCTAAGTAACATGCTGGCTCTTGAGCCAAATTAGCACATCAACAAGATATGTAAGGCTCTGATGTCATTAATGTTCTCTCTCTCTCTCTCTCTCTCTCTCTCTCTCTCTCTCTCTCTCTCTCTCTCCCTCTCTCTCTACCTTTTAGTTTATCTATTCAGCTGGAAGCAGAGCTAAAGGGAAGTAGTAAAAGTTCAACCCACAAAAGGCAGCTAGACCTGAGAGTAAGCACTCGTAAAGAGGCTTTTCCTCTGCAGACAAGAGCACAGACTCGGCTCCTTTATTTCTTTCATTTCATTCTGTAATTACAGAGAATCCTTAGCAGTTCTTAACTAGGCACACTCCTCAGAAACACCTAGGAAACCTCTTTAGTTATATAAGCTTATAATTCAACTTTAGAGATTCTGGTTCAGTACATCTAGTGTATTCATCTGTCTGTCTTTTAAATCGAGTCTAAGATACAGATATATGTGTGCCATAGGGTTTGTTGTGTGCTGTGATGCATCTGAGGTCAGAGGACCACTTCTAGAAGTTTGTTACTTCCCTCCCCCATGGGTTCTGGGGATCCAACTCAGGCTGGCTTGCACAATAATCACTTTTGTTTTCTGCTGAATTTGTGTGTGTGTGTGTGTGTGTGTGTGTGTGTGTGTGTGTGTGTATTTAAGCAGTGTAGGTTTTCTAACACTGTGTTTTTTTTCTATACCACACTGGTTAGGAATCATTGGCCTATTGCAGTTCATTCTAGCACTGTGATCTCATTTTCTGTCTTTCTCTTGGCATTGGTTTTATTCTGCATTCCCATGTCTGTAGGTAACTGACTAAATAGTGTCTTTGTCCTTCTGCCTGTCTAGCTGCTGATGTGTGGGACTGGAGACATCAGTGTGTCTGACTTCAAAGCCCATGCTGTAGTGGTTGGTGGATCCTGGCATTTCAGAGAAAAGGTAACGGGCTAAACTTTCACGGTTGGGTTGATATCTACTTGTGTGGAATGGTTTTAGAAGACAAAAGTAGAAGAGTTGAAGAAGTTGATATGTTGGCTGGCAAAAAGATGATTCATGTGTGAAAATAAGGTACTTATCTAAGCTGAAAGGAGTTCAGGTCTCTAAAGACAGATACCTTGACTACCACTGGGGTAGCGGGTGGCGATGCAGGTAAACAGAGCCAAGCCATCCATTGGTGATTGATTGCCCTCTGACCCTGTGGCAGTGTGAATTCTCTTGGGGTGGGGGTTGTTATCCATGCCTTACAGTACTGTAAGTGGGAGCACATGCCTGCCCACAGTATCCTGGTCCTTCCTAGGAATCAGATCTTAGGCTGCACACCAGTTGATTAAAGCCCTATATTTTCCTGCCAGGTCATGAGGTGGTTTTGGACTGTGGTTTCCAGTCTGACCCAGGAGGAACTGGCTCGGCTGCTTCAGTTCACCACAGGCTCTTCTCAGCTCCCACCTGGAGGATTTGCTGCCCTCTGTCCCTCATTTCAGATTATCGCTGCTCCAACCCACAGCACACTTCCTACTGCACACACATGGTAGGCTGCCCAAAGTATCTCTTGTGGGAGATTCTCTTCCTAGCCCTTGCCCATGTTTCTTGTAGTGTGAATTAATCTTCTTTGTTTTTCCAGTTTCAACCAACTGTGCCTCCCTACATATGACTCATATGAAGAGGTGCACAGGATGCTACAGCTGGCCATCAGTGAAGGCTGCGAGGGCTTTGGCATGCTCTGACTGCTCCTCTGTCACCTGCTTGGCTCCCAAGCTCTCCAGAGCATCTGGACACATGTTAACAAGCATAACCTCTGACCTTAGCCACAGCCATTAGCCGGAAGATCCTGCATGCTCCCCTGTGTCTGGAGTATTCCATCATCTACGAGCACTGTTCTTACCTCGCATTCTGTCTACATTTACCACAGGCCACTAGAGCATGTGGCCCCTATCTGAGCTCTGCTCAGTCATGAGAGGACCATGCTGCTGTCTTTTCGTCGGTCCTTTGAAGATCTCTGTGGCTGGATCTGCCTCCGTGGCTGGGAGAGACGCATGACACAGAGGATGCAATTCTGTTGGAAAGCCGGCACGTGAGAGCCTTGCACCGTGCCTCCTTCCAGCCCTCCGTGAGCTCACTACTTGACCAGACTGGGCAACCCATCACCTCTTCTCATCAGTGGCCAGGAGAAGCACAGCTAGAAAGTGGCTCATACAAGCCATCTGATCTGCCCTCCCACATAATGGCAGGCACAGGCCATGGCACTGGATTAGTTCTCATGGGGACTGGTAGTACAAAAGGATCTCTTTATGATGACAGAACTGGAAAAGACACTCCCTGTGGGCATTTTTTAAGATGTTCATTAATCTATAAGGAATTTGCTAAGCTTTCTCTTGAATTTGAGCCAGTGAGAAAAGCAGTCAGAAGAATGGGAAGGTTGTCCGTGCTGGAGCCTCCAGTGCTGGGGACACTTTTCTCTTGGAGAAGGGCCGTGTCCAGGCATGTGGATGGCTTGAAGACTGCTGATGCTTTTCTCTGAGTTTGTTCTTTGCACTGAAGGAGAGCTTGGCCTGACCTCCAACTTATGGAGTTTGTTAAGAGCTGTCTTCAGCATTCTGCTGGGAGAATTTTGGGAGCAATGGACTGGGACAGTGAACATAGCCTGCCAGCTCTGGTGGTGATGTTGGGCAGCGCTAAGGCAAAGGAGCGGCGATCACAGGTCCTGGGTCAAGCCATTGGGGATAGACAAGGTGGAGTTCCAGCAGCAGTAAATACCTAGCAATTCTAAGTACTTGGCTTCATCAGTTACCAGGAACTGGGGGAAGCATGGAGGGAGAACGCTATATTGGGTTCACAGTTACATGGTGATCAAAGAGAACTTCTCAGTCTCGAGGAAGATAACATCTTTTCATGAGCATTTGAATGAAAACAACATGAAGGCTCAATATCACATGGATTTCCCAATTTCTGTCTTTAATAAGGCTTTTCTACAAGCCACTATTTTCCATGGGGCACTCACTCAGAATATTACAAGCCATTTTATTGCCAAAACCAGCAAGTACACAGAATCCCGAGACAAGGCAGTTCTTGTGATGGTGCCTTGGCCTCCTGGAAGCAGTCTGAGCCCTCCTGTTCCCAGGGATCATGAGAAACAAGCCCTCCTGAGCTGCTAGAACCCTGCCTGACCTCCTTCGCAGTCATCATCTGTCTTCTTGGCGTGGGTGCTCACCTCACTTATCCTCGGGGTTTGGGACCTGGCATCAGGACCTCTCCACCCAGGATCCTCCATGCCACATGGTCACTGCTCTCCTCAGGGACCGGGACAAGGTGCTGCTGCCTGCCCACACTTTCCCAAGGAACACGTACACGATCATTTAGCCACTACCCTGCTGCCTCTCAGGCCTCCACTGGGGCTTCCAGCTGGGTACATGGCTGCTTGGCCGTTTGGGGCAGTTCTTCCTCCTAGGTTCTGTAACCCTGGCTCCAGCACCCCTCTGCAGACTCACAGGGGGCCAGTGTGTGTACGTGGCTAGACCTCTCATTTTAAGCTCTAGTCATAGCACTTTTTCAGAGTCTCCTAGGTACTGTTGCAGCCCAACTGGGGTAGCTCGTATCCCAGGGTGGTCTTTAGACCCCAGAGTCTTTAACAAAAAACACCCTCTAGTACTGTGTGGTTTTCTATCCTTCCAGCTTGCTCTCCTGACTATTCAGAAGCACTTTGCTCTCTTTTGCATTTTCTTTCACCTTGTTTTCTAATACTGCTTTGTTCCTAGCCAGTGTGGGGAAGAGATCCAGGATGTTGGACAGATAAAAACATGTGTTATTTCTTGGTCAATTTTCTATTCATATTCCTTATTTTGGCCGGTTCTTTTGTTTATGCTTTGTGATCTAGGTACTTGGGAGGCCAGCTGCCCTCCTGGTTTCTGGCTTTTCGGTGTCCTTGTAGGAGACCAGTCATGAGCACCAAGGAGAGTGGCAGCTTGGTTTTAGAACTTGGCAGAGGCTGAGCTCCACTGCACGTTTTCAGACCAGGACTGGATGTCTACGGATGGAGATGTAAATATTTTGTACAGTAAATAAAATGCCTACAATAATCAAGGGCTAAATGTCTGTTTGAGTGGGGTGGGCGGTGTTTAAATGGAAGATGGGAAGGAAATAGTTTACAGATGCTTTATGTGTTCTTGGAAGCAGGAAGCAATCTGCTGTGGACAGGGTGTGTCCTTGGGGCCTGGCTTGTCTCCCACACCTGTGCTAACTCATTGTAGATAGCAATCCAGTGGGGAAAGTGTTTGTACTCAGAGTCTGAGGAAGGAAACTAGTTTGATATGAGCAAAGGGTATCTATATGTCTTTAAGGATTAGTTTGTTGTTTTTTACAACAGGAAATCAGTAGAGAGAATTTCTATACAAGTTAAAGGAGGTCTGGAGAGATAGCCGAGCAGTTCAGGATACCCGCTTCTCTTGTAGGGCCTGGCTTTGGTTCCCAGTACCTACACTGAGCTGCTTACAACTGCCTGTAATTCCAATTCCAGGGGAGCCAGGGAGCCAAGTTGTCCGCAGGCATCTGCACAAACAGGGTGCACACAAACATACACAGGCACATACATACACTGAAAAAAAAACCTCGAAGGATCAAGGAAGGTGGTGAGGTAGGGCATGCTAGGAGGGTCACTTGAGAACAGTCGGAGAACATGGTGGGCCTTGCCTCATAAAACAAAACCCTTTCAGTAGCAAACAGTAACAAAGCCCCAGACAAAACTGTGGATGAGAAGTGCTCAGGGATCAGTCACCCAGCCTCCTGTCAGCACTGACAGCCCTCCAGACTTCACAGCATTCGTATTTACTGGCTCCCGTCCTCCACATGCTATTCCCATGGTTGCGTCCTCAGTTGGTTTTTAAAGTCCTTGAAGACCATCTTAGCCTCATGAGAATCTAGCCCAGACACCTGGTGCTGAACCCAATTAATCCTATGTTCTGAGATTGCTGTGTTGGATGCTCCTAGGTACTTATAAACTGTCTTTGGCGTGGTCTGACATGATTGTGATTCTCTGTGATAAGAAGATGTTACTCAGTATATAAGTACGGGAGTACTGAAAATTACTCAATGGTAAATTATCCTCAAACTTGAGGACTGGGCTAGTATTTCAGACTCAGTAGGAAATCTCTTGCTTTTTTTTTTTTTTTTCTTTTATAAGTCAGGGTCTCTATATATAGTCCAGTCTAGGCTAACCTAGAACTCACAGAGATTCTCCTGCCTCTACCTCCTGAATGCTGGGATTAAAGTCATGCACCATCATGTGCATGTGCTTGGCTGCAGAAACATTTGAGAATGAATCCGTTACTTTTCACAACCCAAACTTGACATTTTTGTTTTGTCTCTTGAAGATTAGTAGAGAACCCAGGCATTGGGCCACCAGTGCTTCCTGCCTGCCTCACATCTACTCTGTGCGGGATGTGACAGATGAACGGACACTTTGTACTTTTGTTTACCTACTAGTCACTGTGATTCAGGGTTGATGGAGAGAAGGCCCTACTCCAGGGCAGAGAATTTCTAAGAGGTGCAGTGAGTAGTCATGGCTTTAAAATCTACATGGAGGAATTTTTGTAGAACTGTGAGCTAATAACCTGAGGAAAGAGACTGCCAACTTTGAAATAATCCCTCATAAAGAACACAGGATACCCTTGAGGATGTAACTGAAGGGGAGCGAGTCCTAAAATTATTTTTATCTCTACGTTGGAAAATCCTTAGTCACATGCAAATGGGATAATTACAATGAGGTCAGACACAGTACTCTGATGTTTATCTCTGGTAACTGTGTCTGCAGAGAAAGACTCATTTGAATAAACGTCTTGTCTATGCTTTCCTTATATGAAACAGCACCAGTTAGTAAAGGCCAAATTCCTGGAGCACACTTCACTGAAAAGCATACAGTTTCAAGAGTGCCAGAAAAAGGGAAACACCCGTTGTCCTCTGACATAGCAGGGACACCATGATTCTGTTAAAGCTATAAGCAGGGTCAGTTTCTGTGGTGAGAGGATCCTGTACCTCTCCAGGATGGGTTCATCTTGACAACCTGCCACATTTCACCTGCACTGTTGGTTGGCTTGTCAAAGGTGGGGTCTGAAGCTTTCTATGCCTTACAGGCTGAGTGTTCCCTCTCTAGAACTCCCACTCAGAGGAACTGCCAAGACATTCCTCGGTCCATTAGCAGAGTCAGAGATATCAGGATTTGCAAGCCAGCTGGAGAAGGTGGATGACTCTTAGGCTATTTTGAATGCAGAATGTTGGGTTATTGTGTAACAAGATTATGTGTCATTTTGGGGTCTCCTAAGTCCTAGGTTTAATTCTCCCAAGTTGTCATTTCAACTTCTGCAAAAGACTCCTGGGATCTGGTTCCGCCCCTGGCTTTGTGGTCTCCCCCCTTCCCCCCTGGTCCTGTCCATAGCTGTATTTCAGCAAACACATCTTGTGTGTGGGACACCACAGAGAGCTTTGGACGTTAAATAGAATGTGGTCCCAGCCTGTGAGTACCTCAGTTCTGTGCTGTTTCCCTGAGACTTAGGCATACAAACTCAGGGCCACATGCCTCCATGTGTGACATTCTGTTTCGTTTTCACAGGGGTAGGAAATGTTTATGTGTTTGGAGACTGTATCAAGCAGTAACAGCCGCAAATGAAATATCTAGCTTCTTTAACAAAGGGAAATTACTCTCTCTGACTTTCAGAGAAGAAAGAACTCTTGTAAAGATGGACTCAAATAGACCCAAGGGGCAAGTTCTCATTGTACCATAAATAGTCTATCACCTAGTAGATCCTGGACCAGGCTGGGAAAGGAAACTCCGTGATCTTAAGGCCAGTTCTCCTCTAACCTGCTCTCCCAGACACACACGACCTAGATATTGACTTTGGCTGCAGGGACCTGGCCAGTTGCCTGCAGCTCAGTGAATGAAATTAAAATCTTGAGTGAATGGGGAAAGGGAGTGTTTTCAACATTAATAGCAATCAAACAGATTTGTGCTTGGTTGAAATAATTTGGATGGCAGAGGAAAGACCAAGCCGTTTCCAATGAATCCCAAAGCACGAGGAAGTGAATCAGCACTGAAGAGCACGGCATTGGGTGAAGAGCATGGCACTGGTTTGTGGCCACCATGGGTGGAAACACCGCATTCAAGTCCAGTTTTCCCATAGTGTCAGTCAAACCCAGGAAATGAGTCTTGAGTTCTCTGCTGTGCGGTGTGACCATCCCTTCATGGCCATCTTGTTCCTCCCTGGAGGTTGGACAGCTCTGGTTAATCAGCAGCTAGATGGGTGCTAGTTTGAACCCTGCCTCAAGAATACCAACTCGCTCTACTCCCTTAAAAGGATTTCTTTGGAGCCTTGTTCATGATAATACCAAGACGGTTTTCTCAGTCCCAGCAATGGAAGTGAAACTTCTATAGAGGGTACTTTGAAATGAACATATTGAACGAATCTAGGAAGGCTCATGTGGGCTGCCCTGGGAACCTTTGTGTGTGTGGGGGGGGATGGGGGACGGGGAGCAGCCATCTGCAGACTCCATGATTCTCCTCTATTTCTGCCCCCAGAATCTTGGAACTTCTATTGTCTTGGCTTCTAAGTTATGTCTTCCAGACAGCCTCACACCAGGAACCAGCACAAATCTCTCTGTCAGACTGTATCTTGAGTTTTGGTTTTAAAAATGTCACTATGGATCAGCTGTGGGGAAACAAAAGGAAGCAAAACTCTAGCCCTGACTTTTGGGGTGAGCCTGGGCATAGGGGCTTGGTGCAGTGAGAACAGGGGGCCAAGATAGTGGTTGGCACAAGGATATGGAGAACTCTGGAAGCTGAGCCAGAGCCTCAAAGGACCGAGGCCCAGGAAAGCCTGGCACAGGGAATAGCTGGGTATTTAACCAGGAACACTCACTCATTTTCCCTCAGCCTTGGCAACAGGTCAGAGCAAGCAGTTCTAGAAGGGTCCACATCTTTTCTGTTGTCCCCACCCCAGCTTCAATCACCATCCCAAACATCTGCTTCAGATTTGAGCCCTTGCCCCTGCCTGATTGCGGACTAAACCATGGGTAGTGAGGGTGAGGGTGGCTCTGCAGGTGTCAGGTGGGGAAGAAGAGAAGGTTCTGGATAAAGCTGCTCTAAGATCTTCAGGTAGTACAGCAAACTAGGAAGCTGTACGCATATGCATGCACGCATGCTTGTGCATATGCACACGCGCGCGCGCACACACACACACACACACACACACACCCTTTTCAAAAACACAAGTGCCTCCAAAATCTAGCCAGTAACTTGTTTCACTTTCTGGGTAAAGGGAGTGGTGACCTGGGAGAAGGAATTGGGAATAGCTGGAGAAAGCCTGGACCATGGCAGAACTACTTTTTAGAGGCAGCTCAACCAGCCCAGAGGTTGCCTGAAGAGGTAGTGCCTACAGCAAGCAGTGAGGTGCTAATGGGTCCTTAAACACCTCTACCTGGTTTATAAGCAGAAACAGACACAAGTAAGTTGGAGCCTTAAAACTAGCCTGCCGCTAGGTGGCCAGAGGAGCTGTCAATCACAGCATCCTTAATGGTTTCCTGAGACAGAAGCTATATTTCTCTAGCACTTGTCCTGATTCTCAGAACATTGCTAAGAAACAGGAAATAATTAAAGGAATGGTTTCAGAACTTATGTAATAACAGGTGACATTTAATTCGAGTTTATTCCACACAGGGCAATAAAGTGTGTAAGCATTTGGCTTGTGTTGACTCTTCGTATTCATGTCTGTCTATAAGCTGTATTCAGTATTTCTGTTTCACAGTCTGAGGCATAAGGGGGTAATCTGTGCAACGTTACATGTCTATTAGATGAATCTTGGTGTCAGCTTGGTCCCAACACCTCACCTCCCGCGAGCGCGAATGAGGTGACTTGGGAGCAGAGAGCCAAGTCCAGAGGATCCCTGCATGAGAGTGGCCAGGGTGTCCTTCATCCTCCGAGGCAGACTGTGTGGGCCCCTAACTTCTGGGTCCCCAGGGAGCCATCTGGTGGCCATGTCCCCAGCCAATCCTGCCACTCTGCCTCCCTGAGACTGCTCCTTCCAGGGCAGCTGCCATCCCTCCATCTCTCAATTCCCAAATGTTTGGGGAAGAGCCGCAGCCCTGTGTCCCGCTCCAGGCCCGTGTGGGGAATGGAAGAAAGCAAAGGCACCAGAGCCGGCCAAGCTGTGGGCTGCCGTTTCAAAGCTCAGGGCAAAAGCCAAGTCCATCACTTGGCTGGAAATGTGGGCGCCTTCGTGACATACCAGCTCCCCCTGGCTACCCTCTCTCCGTCTCACTGAGCACGGGCCATATGGACAACGACAGGCCACAGGCCTTTTCCAGTTGTCTTCGGTCTGTGCCAGAGCCGTCTTGATGTAGGACCAGCCTCTTTCCACTGAGACGTGCTGGAGACGTGCTGGGGGCCTATCCGATGGGGCCCAGTCCAGGGACAGTACCTCTGCAGGCATGGCCAGGTGCGGGTGAATGGCTGAACAAGCTCAGCTCCTGGCTTAGACTATGCATTCAATGAGGCGTATTCCCATTCTCGGACTGTCCATCCTCAGCCTATAAATCCAGCTTGTGTCAGAGGACATGAGGGTTAGAGAAAAAACACATTTGTGTGTGTTTGGGGTGTGTATCTTGACATAGACTTTTTTTTGTAAGATTTATTTATTTAATGTACACTGTCACTCTTCACACACACTGGAAGAGGGCATTGAATCCCATTACAGATGGTTGTGAGCCACTATGTGGTTGCTGGGAATTAAACTCAGGACCTCTGGAAGAGCTGTCAGTGCTCTTAGCCTCTGAACCATCTCTCCAGCTCCTGTTGGCATTCCCTTCAAAAAAAGGGGGTAGATACAGCTTATGCCTGCAAAATGCCCACCAGCATTTGGGAGGCAGGGGCAGCATGTGTGCCCTGTGCGATCCAGAGGTCAACATAACGGGTCCTTGTCTATTACTCTCCATCTTCTGTTTTGAGACAGAGTCTTTCACCGAACCCGGAGTTCACCATTTTGGCTAGACAGAGCAGTGAGCCTCCAAGGTCTGTTTCCTTCTCTCAAACAGCGGTGTTATAGACTCGCACTCCTGCATCCAGCTTTTAAGTGGGGGCTGGGAATGTACATTCGGGTCCTTATTCTTGAGCAGCAAGCCTGTGCCAGCTGAGCTGTCTCCTCAGCCTCCAGTCATTACTTTTGTGGTATTGAGGACCCAGAGTCTCAAAATTCCCTGCAAATGTTCCACTGGTGAGTTACACTGTGACCCCCCCATCCTCTTTAAAAAGTACTTACAATGGCACACCAATATGCACAGCTCTCTTAGACTATGCTGAATTTAATGGAGGATAAGTATCCACTGTTACATGGATGGCTTAGTCTCTTGTTGAAGCTGAAAAGATTGATTCTAATATGCACTACAATGTGCAGTACAATGGGAACTTGAAACTCAAATGCAGTAATGGTGATGAGACACATTCTGAAAACCACAGCAGAGTCTGGAAGTGCTGACGCCGCTTCCCCACTTCCGGTTTCTGTTGGGCTCCCACCTTAGCCCTCCCCAGACAGAGCTAATCCTTTTGCCCTTCCAAAGGAAACCTGGAATTTTTCTTTTTTTTTTTTTTAGAAGAAACTTTGAAAAATTAAGGGAGAGGTCACCCCAAACAAAAAATGTGTAAAAGGAGAGGAGCGCTTGGGCTGGTGGGTGACAGACACCTCCTGACATTAAGACCAGCGTCAGAAGCCAAGTTTGCTGTTAGCCATAACCATGGTGAACATTTCCAGTTCCTCTTCAGCCCACCTGGATATGCTATAGGGTCCTCCTGCCACAACCAAGGAGCCCCAAAGGAAGGAGAGCCATGGACAGCACAGCCGTACTTTTGACCATTTAGGACATGTCTAAAACCCTCAGACCTTAACATACTGTGTGTCCAGAACTCTCTTAAGTCCAGAGACCAGAGGCCATTTTCCTAAGCTTTTTGGGCTTCTTTTCAGGGCCCCTCGATTATACAAGCTGCTCCCAAAGTCGTATCTTTTTTCAAGGTTCTATGTTTTACATTATTTGCTAACATTTGGGGGGAAAATGACAGCCAGAGGAGCTGTCAATCACAGCATCCTTAATGGTTTTCAAATTCTCTGATTCTACTTTGATTTCTCCTCCACCATGTGTCCCTCTGTGTCAGGTGGTGGTGGGTGGTTTGGACATTTGGATACTGGGAGAATGGAATTAGGCATGTTTTAAGTGGGCCTGCTACAATGTATCGGTTTGGTTCCATCTAACAATGGGATTAACAGGGATGAGTAGAGAAGCAAGGGTTGAGTGTATGGAGGGAGACTGAGGTCTGACAAAGTCTCCCAAACATCAGATAATCAAAGGATTTCAGGTTGCCTCAAGCTTTGGGAGTTTTGGAAGTCATCTTTAAGGGGGGGGGGGCGGAATCAGAAAGTTAAGAAAGAATGTTTGGAACAAGGAAAACCAACCGTAACAAATCAAAGCAACTTAAAGGCAACGTCCATAAATATCACTAAGTCCAGTAATACATCCCCAGGCTGACCTCTCAAGCTGGCCTTTGTTAACACTTCATGCCTACTCCATGAGGAAAGGGAAGGTTAACTTCAGCATTACCCCAGCGCATCTAGCACAAGAGTAAGGTGACGATTGTCGAGGATGAATGTTGTACTACTCTTTGGTGTCCTGTGTTGGTCCGCGGAGGGAGAGAGGCCATATACCAGGGCCATGCTGCCAGCTTCTGTGAGTCTGGCCTTTGCCACATACGGGAAGCAGAGACAAGATGGCCATGACATTAGATGGCCAATGTGTTGTGACTGAGTCTGCAGAGATTTGGAAGGATTTGCCTTGGCCAAAGGAAGGAGGAATCACGTAGCTTAGGAAACACACCCTAAGATTTACTTAGCATTTCCCAGTGTCCTCAATTGTGTTCCCCAGGCACAGATTTAGAAACAAGGGTTTATGTGAAAGTGACAGTTTCTTAGGAATCTTCCCAGGGTGGAGCTGGAGAGAGAAGGAGGCCAAGCAAGGGTTCAATATCAACCCAAGGGCTGTGGAGGGGAAGTGGCTGCCTCTGCAGGGAGACTAGGCATTTCTCCTTTACTCCCAGAGTCCCTAGGGATGCTGTTGGGGCTCAGGAAAGTAACCACCCAAGATGGCCAAAGCAGGGTCAAACAGTCAAAGGCTGGCCTCTGACAAAGACGCAGTGCTGGCTCTTGGAAGTGGACTATATATCCTGCACTAACATGGGGCTCTGGGGACAGGTAAACAGGGACCACTACTCTGGCATCTGCTACCCCATGTGCTAATGGCTTTAGCTTTGCACTTCTCACTGGTGGTATATGATCACCCCTTGTATTGATAGTTTCTGTGGGTCCACATGGCAGTCCTGTGACTACCTCCCCCACTCCGATGGGTAAAGAAACTGAATCTCAGTGATGCTGTCGTGACCTGGCGAGAGTCACCCTGAGCTGCAGGGATTCCCTTGTGATTCATGTGTCACCAGCCCGTTCATCTCCTTCATGAGCAGCTTCCTAGTTTACCCACCACTCAAAACCATGGCCCAGCATCGTGTGAGGCACATGTGTAATGAATGTTCAGTGCAGGAAGGGTTCCAGAACCACACTTAGGTACCACACTGAATGCAAGCTCCTGAGACTGCATCTTATGATACAGAGCTTCCCAGTACTGAGGACCATTAGGGGACCATGAAGTGCCCATGGGTCCTGGAGCAAATGCTTGCTAGAGGAAAGGAACAGCCTTGAACAGATGCTTGGATGGCGCCAGAGAGAGGCCACAGCTGTGTTCCGACAGCATCCTCGTTCACACGCACAGAAGCCTCTGTGAAATGTCCCTCTACACGGTTTCAGTGTTCTGGGAATGGCAACATCCTATTTTTAGATGATTTTCAGTATGTCTCTCAAGTTCTCCTCAAAAGTTGAGTAGCACTCAAAAGTCCAAAATCAAAATTTGAGATGGCCGGTGACCCCTGGAACGTGCTAGAAATGGTCCTGAGGTCTTGTCTGAGAACTTAAGAGGGCTTGCAGAACATAAAGAAAAACAAGACAAGTGAAGTGTGGAGCTCAGTATCAACTGGATAAAGTATGTATTCGGTGTACACGCCAAGGAACAAGCACGTGTGCCTTCGGAGGCTGGCTGGGGCCTTGCAGGGGCGGGAAGGGAAGGATTGCTTAGCGGTGCAGTGGAGGATACAAAATATCCTTCTTCCTGTCCTGCCTGCCCTTCTTCTGGACCTGTGCCTTTGGGAAATAGTGAGCACAGTACCCAGCTGTGCTGCCTCTCTGTAATGCTGGGAAGGATTGGGCCCCAGCCAAAATGGGGAGAACAGTGTCCAGAGGGGCAGGGGCTGAAGGATGGAGGGCTGGGACAGCTCCGGGACTCCTGCAGGCTTAGGAGCTCCAGGCTGGTTGCCACCTGCCCTCCCCAACTCAGACTAAATATCAGAGCCCTGAGGGTAAGTGAGAAATTCTTGGCCTCAGCCCGCCCAGGCCTAGCTGGCTTAAAACAAGCTTCCTTCAGGGAACCAGGGTTGCTGTCTGCCCTTGGCAGGTTCTTCCTGTTCCTCACCCCAGGGATTCAAGCTGATTGGCAGATTTATCCAAGCAGTGAGGGTAGGGGCACAAGCCTTGGGAAGCAGCCAGGACAAAGGAGGGAGAGGCAGAGACGAGACAGACAGAATGTCTGAGAGAGAGACAGAGTAAGAGAGGCAAGTGACATAAAGAGACAGGGCAAGAGGGGGGCAGAGGAGAGGGCAGGAAGGACAGACATGTTTTCAAAGAATGTAAGAAAAGGAATGTTTCATCCCGAGTGCGTATGTGTGTGGTGGGGGATGGGTGTGAGAAAGCAAGGGTGGCAGCTGGCGCTCCCACGGTTTCTAGGCACAGTCTTGCCCATCAGCTTTCTACAGCAGAAGGCACACATTCTCAAAGGTGGGCCCAAGGCGCTGGAGCAGGGCTTGCAACATCCCCACATCTGCTTCCCATCTGCACGCTCCCTCCGTGGATTTGCATCCCAGGCTTTCCTGCCAGAGCACAATCCATTCAAAACAAAACGTGGCTTCTCATTCGTAGCTGCAAATCCATCCATGCAGTCACCCAAAGCTCTCTTGGGTTGCCTGAGGTCTCGTCGGCTTTGGGCAGTGCCAGTGTAGGACCAGGCATGGGAATCGGTGGCACAGAGAGAAGGAAGGTTTGTGTGAGAGAAGAGGTGCTGCGGCCCTGGCCTGCAGAGGACTGGCAGCCCTCTCAGGGAGGCAGCTCCCGAGCCCCGCCAGAGAGGCTATACCTAGGCTGTTGACCCAGCCAGTCTGTCCTTCCTCCATCTGGGGCACGGGATATGAGAGCAGAGCCCTCATCTGCCATGACTGGTCACCTCAAAGCACGATGCAGTGTCCTTGAGAAATGGCACGTGTGTTCTAAATTGTGGAAGGATCCAGAGCCGGCCTTATTTTTTATGGATTCAGAGTTGAGAGACCTGGGACTTGTGTTGCTCTTGACACTCTGTCAGGCTAGCTGTCCCATCCCCCCAGCCCCTTGCTCTGTCCCTGGGCTTTCTCACCTTCTGCTACTCTACCCAGGCCCCATTGTTGCCTTCTTCTTCCTTCTTCTTCCGTATTCACCCGTTTCACCATTTACCCAACCATTCATTTCTTCAGCCATAATTTCCTCATTGTCGACTAGGTACCACGCTAGGCGAATAGTCATACCAGTTAAAGAAGTTGAAAAAGAGCACAAGAAATGCCATCAATCAGTGTGTAAGTGATTTGAACACTGAATTCCTTAGGGGAGAGGGAGGTGGGAATACTTCCAAAGGGTGAAGGAGTTTGGGTTTGGCTTCTCTTGGTCTGCCCTTAGAATATAGCTTTCTAACTGGGCATGGGTGGAAGGGCTCAGACATCCTTGAATACACCCAGGCCTGGAGTTACAGGAGATCTCAGAGGCAGGAGATGAGGCCATGGCATAGGAAGACCCTCTAGAGTGGGAGCCTTCGGTGGTTGGGGTCAGCATTACCCTGCTGGTTGACTGAGAGAAGCTATGGTCCCTCCGTCCTCTGAAGAAGAGAAGGCAAGCCCACCAGGGACCAAACTGGGGACTGGGAATTCATTCTGACTAGCCTGGGACGAAGTAGCTTGGGAAGAGTAGCTTGGGCAAGATCAAGGCAAGCAAGAGAGAAGTCAAGGATAGGCAATGCACTATGGTTGTACATGTATGTGTACGTGTGTGTGTGTGTGTGTGTGTTGTGAACTTGTGGCCAAGGCATGGAAATATGAAGCATTGAGAACAGTAACAGCTCAAGTATCAGTTTTCTAAAGGGTTAAAGTAGGCCCAAGACACAGGCAGCAGCAGTGGAAGGGGATTTATTGGCTTGTACAACTGAGAAGCAGACCATAGGACCAAGGTAGGCCTCATTGGATAGCTGGCTGGCCTTGAACTCCAATCCTCCTGGCCCAGCCTCCTGATTGCTGCTATTACAGGCACAGGCAAACAGCCCTGTGCCCACTTTCAGACATATTCTTGACTTAGGGGCTTGGACAAGGCCAGCAGGACTCTTCCCTTCACTCTGGCTCTGAAATAGTGATGATGGCTTTATTCTTTAGGCTGAGCTTGTATGGTCCTTACCATGAGGGACCCGGAAGCAAGTCTTGCTAAGAACTGGGTCACAAGTCACTGCTGTAGCATAGTGCAAGATGGCCTAAGCCATTTCCACACTTCAAAGCCAATCATTACTCAGGTCACTGATAACTGCCTATGATGACCTGCATTTTACTGATGGGAAACCGAGGCATAGGGAGGTCATACAGTCGGGACTCTGGCTTTGCTACGTGAGCTAGTAAGCACTCTCACACTGCTTGGTAGATGTGGACAGTTCGTGAAGGGATTTCAGGGTGAAGCAAATTCCCAGTCCTCACTTTGTTGCCTTTGCCTTCAGGTTAGAAGATTTTCTAGCCTTCCTTGATGAACAGTGGAGCCAAGAGACTCTGAGGTGTCTGAACATCTGCTCTTCCCGACTGAGAGCTGAATCACCTACAGCTTCCAAGTTGGGGACCGGAAGGAAGATTGGTCTTATACATTTGTCTAGTTTTTCACCTATCATGGATTTATTAGAAATTTACTAACGAGATGAGCCTAGGAGTAAACAAGGATGTTTCTAGAGAAGGGTGGAGCATGTCTAGAGACTCAGCAACCAACTTAGCAGAGTAATTTGGGAAACAATTTAAGCAGCAAAATAAAAAAAATGGTAATTAAATATCAGATTATAAGCCACAGGATCAAACAAATGCCCACAAAGGCCTTACTGAAAAAAAAATAGTGAAGTTTTAGAATAAAAAATTTTTACTAGAATTCCAGTTAATAAATATAGACGGGAAATTTAGAATCATCATTGGACAGACAGGGCAGCAATATTGGTTGTAGGAGAGATCCTCAGGGGGTGGGTGCTAAGCTCAATGGGAAAAAGTTGAAATGGGATCAACATATTTGCAGAGTCACCAAAACTTTCCTCTGAGATGTTTATTAAGGAGAGAAAGAAAGAAAGAAAAATCATCAGACACAACTTTTGCCAAATGACCAAGGTCAACATCCCCGGTAGTAAGACATACCAACATCTGGTACTCCTTGAGAAGATGTCCTGGGAGGAGTCTGGCATCACCACAGTGGCTTTTTCCCCAAAAAGTAAATAAACAAAACAAAAATAAACAAAACTGGTCAGAAGAAAACAACAGCAGACAGCCCCCAGTTGAGGGACAGACTGCGAAGCGTCTCAAGAGTCTCCCTGGAGGTCATAGACGTCAAGGACAGTTGAGGAACCGTCACGGATCGTAGGACACTGAAGACATCAATGACTAAAAGTCATGAGTATTCTAGAACAGACTAAAAGGCCAATGGAGTGGGATGGGGAGGCACTGATGGCAATGGAAAGGGGTTGCAGTTTCGTTAATAGTCTCATTCTTAGGTTAACGCCCTCCTGTTCATTTGCCAGTTCTGCTATGGTCTTATGAGCTATTACTATTAGGGGAGATTGGGGTTTGTGTATGAGAATGTTCTGCACTAATTTTTGCAACTTTTCATTATGTCACCAATTATTTCAGAATAGCAGGTGAAATCATATGTGTATTAGTTCTTACTGCTCCCTGAGCACATGAGATACAGAAGTGGGTATTTAGATAGCCAATAAGGATTAGCCCTGGTCTTCCTTCAATTGTTGCTCAGAACTTAAGCTTTATGCATTTCAATCACCAGGGATCTTGTTCAGATATAGGTTATGATCCAGTCAGGAGAGCTTGAGAGGCCGTGATTCTCACATACATCTATCTGCTGCTCCTGGTCCACAGACCACACAGTGAGGAGTGACGGCATGATATGTGATAGGATTGCAAATTTTGTGCATGCACACACACCCACCCACACACGTGCGCGCGCGCGCGCGCGCACACACACACACACACACACACACAACACACAAGGCCCCAGACCTGTGTGTGGAGAGCTGTGAGCACCAGCTGCTGAAGCCTGGGCTCCTACCTGGATTCCTTAGCAGCTGTGGGAACTCCAGACTTTGCATGATTTCTGGCCTCAGACCGGGTCTCAGAAGTGTTAGCCAGTTCTCTCTAGTCTGCCTCTGGCTGTAGCCTGCCTTGCCTGGGCCAAACTGGGGCTAAGTGAGAAGGGACAGGTGCAGACTTACAGACATACTCAGAAATTCCATCGGTGCCTGTGACAGCCAGGCCCATGCCTGGGGAGCACACATGTTCCCCTTCAGACCCCAGTCCGCCAGTAGTGGCCCAGCCTTCCCTGGAGCCTTCACTTGAGCAGCTTGCAAGCAAGAAGAGATGGTCATGTTGTATGGCTCCCCCAGAGATCCTCCATCACTCTCTTGGATGTATGACTGTCCACAGACACAGAGCCAGATAACCCCAGACATACGTGCAAAAAATGGTCCCAAGGCTGTAGAACTGCTGACACCACCAGTTGCTGAAGCTGTACTCCTCAGTGATATATCCTTCCCTCACCCAACCCTCAACACAGCCACAGGGTCCTCCTAGCACCCTCTCTTTCGAGCATCTCAGTGCATCTGAGGTCACTTTAGGTTTTTATCCCAGGAAGATGAAGTATACGGTACCAGTGTCCCTACAGATGATTCCTTACCTTGTTTACTGGACTTAGTGGATGCATTGTCATATATATGCATACAGGAGCACACCACGGGGAGATACATAGGTTGACAAATGGGGCAGCTAGGGGACTGGCTGGCAGATTTTGATCATACAGGTGAGGTCCCATGTGTGATGGGCTTACAGAAGGTTGCTTGCCACATGCCAAGTGTGCCTTATTTGACCTTTCAACTGTGTCTTGTCAGATTGTAGGGAGGTGAAGACTCCAACTGCCCAGTCTTGAAGTACACTCTGTTCCAAACACCAGTTTTATGGCTTCTGAGAGGTGGAAGTGTCTGCCTATAATTACTGAGAATTAATACAGACTTGAGGCTCATGAGTTCTTCCTTTGTCCATTCCTCCTAGAGTACCAAACACAAATTCATCAAGGCCAGCCTTGTAGTTCATATGAAGCTAACAGGGAGTCAATTGGACCCTGGTCAAGCCTGTCCAGGGACTTCTAGGGATTCTTTTGCTGTTGTTTGACAGTGTTTCTGGGGACATAGTGAAGCTCTCATTCCCTCGTGCTCTTAAAAGTGCTGACTGCTTTCCTGGGTAGACCAGTTGGCCAAGCATATGTCTCAAAGGATAAGCAAACCCTCATGGCCTGGGGAAGGAAAGTCTTCTGATGTCCAGTGGTTGGGATGTAGTAGATACAAGTATCATTTCCATCCTAAAGCATCTCTCTTTTTCTTTTGTTCTTTTAAAAAAAATTGTATATTTGTATGAGTGTTTTACCTGTGTGTGTATCTATATCTACTTATCTGTATGTATGAATGTATGTATGTATGTATGTATGTATGTATGTATGTATGTACCATATGCATACCTGGTACACAAGGAGGCCAGACAAAGGCATCAGATACCCCACAACTGATGTTATGGACAGTTGCAAGCCACCATGTCTGGTGCTGGGATTTGAGCCTGGGTCCTCTGTAAGAGTAGAAGTGCTATTTACTGCTGAGCCATCCCCCAGCCACTCCTTTCCTTCTTTGTTCCTACTTCTAGGATACAGCAGGGTATGCTTCCTCCAAATGCACTCCTCCCACACCCAGCATGATGCCATTTCCCTCCCTTATTTTGTGGTACGCATCCCTTGTCAGATCCTCACAGAGAACAGACAGGGTAGAGAGGGTGTGCGGGCTCTGTATTAGCTGCTCAGACCCTGGCCCTGTCATTGAGGAATTGTGTGTCCCTGCCATGTTCTTATTTCACATTTCTGAGCTTAGTTTCTTGTTCTGTAAATGAGAGAAAGCAGGAAGAATTTCTGTATCTCTGGATTGCTATGAAGATTAAAAGAGACAGCTCATGAACTCAATAACTGCTCCTTCTCAGTAACTATTATTATCAGCTGCAGTGAAGACTTCATGAATGCTTCATGTACCAAGAGAACCAGGATGACCTACTGATGTAGTTGAAGAAAGAGGCCTCTAGGTGATGAGCACAGTAATGCACTGACTGTTGACTGGAAGCCAGACCCTGGCTTAGAGGCTCCACTCACATTACCTCAGGCATTGTGAACTCAAAGTTAATAGAATATGGAAACACAGCCTGTCATGAGGTACCTTAAAATGAAGGAGAAGTGGAAATACAGTTTTTAATTTCTTTATTTTCTTTTGGCTGGCAGATATGAGGACCATATGATAAACTGGAAGAGGAAAAGTGCTCGTTATTTCCTGGGAAAAATCTGGGAATCTATCCCATGGAGCCATGGTGCCAACCCAAACTTTCCCACTGAGAATCACCTCTCTCTACACACAGGCATGAAGTCTAGAGCATCCCTTTGTCACCACCTCTTTCATTTAGGGGTTTAGAGCACAGACAAATGTAGTGGCAGTCAGGAGGCTTAAGTTTGAGCCAACCTAGGCTACACAGCAACAGAAACAAGGGGAAGGGTTATAGGTCAGGGGTAGAAAGTGCGTAACATGTTCAAAAGTTCAGTCCCTGATTCTGCAACGACAGAGAGGAGGAGGGAGAGAGGTGTGCAGGATGACTCCTCATTTATCTGAGCCGGCAGGTGGTCTAACTCTCTAAGCATCACTCTCCTTATCTGTGAAGTGAGGATAACAACCCAGGTCTCATATGTTGAGGACAAAAGAAAATGGCATATAGTAAGAACACAAAAGTGCAGATAGGAATCTAGCATGACTGACCTCTGAGAGGTTCCACCCAACAGCCAATGGAAAGAAACGCAGAGACCCACAGCCAAACAGTAGATGGAGCTTGTGGTGTCTTATGGAAGAGTTGGGAGAAAGATTGAGGGACATGAAGAGGACAGGGACTCCACAGGAAGACCAACAGAGTCAACTAACCTGGACCCATCAAAGAGTGAGTATGGGCTGGACCTAGCTCCCCCCACCCCTGCACATATGTAGCAGATGAGCAGCTTGGTCTTCATGTGGGTCCCCCAACAAGTAGAGCAGGGGCTGTCCCTGAGCCTGTTGCCCACCTGCCTGCCTGTGGACCCCACACCCTTACATGGACAGCCTTGTCTATCCTTAGTGGGAGAGGATGTGCCTAGTCTCTCAGCAACTTAATGTTCAGGGTGGGAAGGTAGGGGCAGGGTAGTAGGGGATAGTGTATGTGTGTGTGTGTGTGTGTGTGTGTTGTATATGAGCACTCTTGAGAGGGTGTACATATCATTCACATATGAGTCCAGAGGAGACGTCTAGCTCTGTTTTCCACTTTATTCCCTTCAACTGGATCTCTCATGAATCTAGAGCTAGGCTACTGGCTATCACCACCCAGTAATTCTCCTGTTTTTGTCCCCCTTTCCAGCCCTAGGGTTCCAGACCTGTGGCCACACATGGCTTTTCATGTGGCTTCTGGGGATTTGAACTCAGGTCTTTGTGCTTGTGAAGCAAGCACTCTTGTCCACTAAGTCATCTCTCCAGCCCTTCTAGTTAAGTTCCTTTGAGAAATTCTGATCATGCTTCACTGAATTTTGGTACAATGAGTATGTCTATCCCAAGAACAGAAAATGAGGGCTGCCTTTTGTCCCTAGCCACCATAGTAGCAACTAGAAGTATGGGCAAATGGAGTCAGTGAAGAAAACTGAGAAGTGAGCTAGTTGGGACAGAGGTAAACAGTTATTTTGTCATTTTCTCAGCCAAAGTGTCACCTTTTGGTCTTATTTCCCTAATAAGTTATAGGCCTATTGGTGGGTGGTATTGCCTGATGCCTTGGTTTCTCTGTCTGTAAACTAGGAATAACAATGCTATTCATTTTATCGCATGGTTGTGTGGATTCAGTGAGGTGACACACAAGTGTTGAGGCTCCTGACTCTCACCTTCCACCCCCAGGACCCGCTGTCCATCCGACTCCCTGCAGTCCACCCGAGTTCAGTCCACCGATGCGACTCCATGAGGAGGAGGTTGAAGGAAGCTGCAGCTGTCTGCCTGGGGACTCTGAATTCATTCTGGCCCTTAACATCAGTGTGGATGGGCCAGGCAGCAGCTGTGATAATGAGGGTAACAGAGCTTGGTGGTGGCTGCCAGAAGTCCCAGAGTGCAGGACACCAGCGTCCCCCAGAGAAGCGGCTGTCTGCTCAGTCTCTTGGCTCCCATACCTTGTGAATTTAACTTCCTCTCTCCTTGCTCTTTTTAATAGAGAATGATCTTCCCACCCCGTGTCCTCAATGTCCACCCTCAGCATGGCCTTTAACTTACTTATGGGACTTGGTCCATTGGTTCCTCATTTTAAACTTCAAAGGTTCCCTTTTATTGTCCCTATTTTTGTCCCTTTTCTTGCCCTATTTCCCTTCCTGTCCCCTTCATACTGTAAGGCATAGCCATGGTGACATGAGCCTTACCTTCATTTCCTCATTCAAGTGTTTCTACACTCCGAAGAGTGCTTGTCCCTCTGTATCCTTGTGGAAATTGTCTGAAGATACCAAGACCCAAGGATGCCCAGTCCCATCTGTCAGATGGCACAGGACCTACTTGAAATTACCTCTGGATTCTTTATAATACTTAGTATAAGGCAAATGTTCATTGTACAATGGTTATACTGAATTTTTAAGGAGCAACAGCAGTGGAAAAAGTCTGTACATATTCAATCCAGATGCAATTTTCAGTCTGTGGATAGTCAAATCTGAGGATTTTGAATGTGGGTATAAGAGAGCCAACAGTAACCTTTCTACATCCCTTTTTGTTGTTGTTGTTTTATTTTGGTTTTTGAGACAGATTTTCTCTGTGTAGTCCTGGCTGTCCTGGAACTCACTCTGTAGACCAGGCTGGCTGCGAACTCAGAAATCTGCCTGCCTCTGCCTCCCAAGTGCTGGGATTAAAGGCGTGCGCCACCACCGCCCAGCTCTACACCCCATTTTTAGAGACAAGATGGTCTCAGAGAGCCCGAGGTCTTTGCTGAAGATCACACAGTGAGAGAAGGAGCTGCTAGATCTAATTCACGCCTTCCTGATCCCTGCTCCTATGTTCTGTATTTTCTTGCCCTGGGGAAGGGCAGTGGGTACTCAGCGCTGAGCAGTGTGCCACATGAGGGCAGAAGGGAGAGACAGGAAGAGCGGAGAGTGTGGTTACACCGTGTGCCACAGGCCAGCCTTGACTGATGAAACTGCCTTCCAGGACCCCAGAGATTCTCTCTACAGCTTTTCCTGCTCTGGTAATAGCCTCTGGGTCCTCTTTCTTCTGTTCAGACCTACTGGGTGGGTCCCTGTACCTTTGCAGGCTGCAAAGGTATCTGCAGTGCCTGTTTCTACCGGTCTCCAGCCTGGGGCTCTGTACCTACCGTCTCTAGGCTGAGCCACTTTTGGTTCCTGCTTCAGCTGCAGACAGGCCGTTAGGGGTCTCTAGAGAGGCCAAGCCCTGGGCTAGTTATATGAGAACCATCTTGGCTTGGGCAAGAAGATTCCAGTCTCTTCTGGAAGCTGACAGAGCCTCAGCTCAGACTCCTGTCTTGCTAGATTTCTATTTCCTGGGGCTGACGTTGTTGATATACCCCAGGCCCTCTTCCCCAGGCCTCTTTCCCTTGCACTCTGGCTTTGAGGTCCAGCTGACTACTCTGTTCTCCAGCTTGGCTGTCCTGGTAGTCAAGTAGTAACTGGAGTTATCAGGAGGCGCCGCTACTCTTTAAAGCTTGGGAAAATACCCTGCACTTGACCTTGACCCCTGGGTGAAGAGGAATGTTAAGGCTGGAGCTTGAGTAGGGTCTGCTGTCCTGGCAGGCATCCTGTCTATGTCTTGGGGTGAGTGATGGGGACAGGCAGGGTTTGGGGAGGTCAGTGATTCTCTCAGCATAGGATTTCAGGGGGTCGAATCTCATCCTGGGTTCCGTCCCCCGTGCCACATCTTTGGGTGACTGCTGAGACTATTCCTATCATTCATGAACTGCTAAGATGTGCAGTGTCCCCACATCACATTGCCCCCGAGAGGACAGTGAGCTGCCCAGAGTTAACAGTGCTTCGCTGTGGTGGACCACCAGTGCGGTGATGGCATCTTGTCTGCAAGTTGTCTAAAGGGTGGCCTGGAATAATGGCTCAGCTGTTAAGAGCACTTGTTATTCTTTCAGAGGACCCAGGTTCGATTTCCAGCACCTCCATGGCAGCTCACAACCATCTGTAATCCCAGTTTCAGGAGATTCAATTCCCACTTCTGACTTCCCTGGGCACCAGACACACATGTGGTGCATACAGACATGTATGCAGACAAAACACTCATAAATATAAAATAAAATAAATATGTAAGAAAATTAATGTCAAGCAGGCTGGGATAGTGGTTTTCAGGTTTTTTTTTTTTTTTCTTGAGACAGTCTTGGCCTCAAGCTTGCCATCCTCCTGCCTTAGCATCCCAAGTATGTACCTCACACAAGGTCCAGCTTTGGTACTGAGGTTTTAAAGCTATAGTCTACTAAACCTGTGGTTCTGCCAAGATTACTCAGTGACTGAGAACTGGTGAAAGATGGGGAGGTCATGGTGAACCCCTTTTCAGCCACAGGGGTTCCCAAGTTTTCTGTTCACTTCCTTGATGGGACTATAAGGCCCTGGTGGTCTGGCCTCTGGGTCCCACCAGTGTCACCCACACTATCGTTTTGTCTTGCCTGGGGTAGCCACTTAACACAGTGCCTTCCTACTAGGGATATTTCTCCTAACCTCTCCTGCCTGGCTCATTCACCCCTGATTTTTTCCCCTCTTGGTATCCTTGAGATCTTGGATCAGATGTCTCTCTTTTTCTTTCCTAACTACAAGTCTACTCTGTGCCTCTTTCCTAATTCTACTTCCCTTGAAAGCTGTAGTAGTCACCTGAGTACTTCTCCGTGGGTCTCCCCGACTACACTGTCAGTAAGCTCACGAGGGCAGGGGTGGGGTCTGGATTGCCGCTGCTATATCTTCCAACATACATGGCCCAGAATGGCATGTAATGCATGCTGGAACACTGAACAAAGTTTTTTGCTGCTGAAGTTGAAATGCCTGGAATCAGTGACTGAGAAGCTCACAGGTCCGTTCTAGTTCTTCATTCCTATCCCAAAGCACAGCTGCTTCTATCACCAATAAATTGCTGGTGCCTCCAGCCTCCATTAAAAATCTCTTATCCCCCGTTTTTCTATTGTTTTGTTCTTTTGAGACAGAGTCTCTCTATGTAGTCCTGGCTGTCCTGGAGAACTTGCTATGTAGACCAGGCTTGGCCTCAACTTACAGAGATCTTCCTGCCTCTGCTTCCCAAGTTCTTAGATTAAACCACCTTAGATTATTACCTTTGAGATGCTTAGGAGAGAGTGATGTAGACAGTAATGTTAAGAAAAAAATCAAAACATCCCCCAAAGAGCACCCAGCTCCCCTCATATACCTAGAGAAATGGGTGTGTTGAGGGAGCAGGGCAGCCCCCTCTTCAGACTTTCTCTGAGTCTCAGGGATTTTTCTGGTTATGGGGTACACCTATTCCACATCCACTGAGCTACCTTGCAGGCAGTGGGTGGGCAACTGTCCAGGCCAAGTGACCATGGCTCTGTCAGGCCAGCTGTTTCCTTGCTTTCAAATCAGTGGCTGACCCTGCGTTGTCCCCAGCCTGTTCCAAGCAGCCTGGGAGACTTCCAAGCATGTCTTTTACAGGCCAGATGTGCATCCACTGGCTGTGAATGCTTGCCCAGAGAACAGGTGGGTGGTAATTATTCTAGCAGAAGTAGACCGTGGCTGGAAGCTAAGGGGACAATTCTATCGAGCTGTCAAGAGCAAAAACAGCTTTTTTGTTTTTTTTTTCCTCTGCTCGCTCTTTTAGAGGGAGAGAGAGATGCAATCCAGGGATGGAGCAAGAGTCTTGGCCCCTGTGGCAGATGCTGGAGAGTCCTGGAAATTCTCAAACCCCACCCTTCTCAGCCCTCTCCTCTCTCAATTGACAGCCCATGTGTTGTGAACATCTGTTGTGTGCCTATGCCCCAGTGCTCCTTCTTCTTTGGGGAAGAGAAAACCAATTTTCCTTTGGGGAACCCCACCCTGCAACAATTCCATACATTCCTCATGGTGTTGCAGGCCATGGGATGTCCCCGTCCCTCCACTCCCAAAGGGTGGACCCTGCCCTCATCAGACTCTCCTGAGAACTTTTGAGTCTCGGTGGGAGTCACTACCAACAATGAAGGCTGAGAACATGCAGAGGCCAGATGGCTTCTGAGTGCCTGCCGTCAGAGCCCCACAGCTGCCCCGTCACTGGCTTTCCCAGGCCTTGTGGAGTTCCCCCTTCAGCACTCGGCACTTTTCAGTTAGTTCCTGCTTCCCCCTCACCCCCGTTAAGGTTCGAGAGCCAAAGCTGCCTTGCCTCACAGTTCCTTGTACCCCAGATTCCATTTTCTACTTTTCTCTTACAGTTTACGTGTAAATCACTGTGACTCTCTATACCCCCAAACCCCTAGCTACCTGCCCCTCTTGCTACCGCTCAGGAAACCAGTCCCATCCATCCCTTCCACTGCGGAGTAAGTGAAAGCATCTTTCCTCTTCTAGAGAGAATAACAGTGAAGAGGTGACACAAGCCCTGGTCACATCTCCCCGGTGCCTCAGTCACTTGTGTATAATGGGACTTGCTTGGTCCCAGAGCAGGGTCTACAGCGCTGTTTATGCTTCTCCTTTGACTAGTGTCCCCTGATACTCATTAAGCTTTGTTCTCAGTGGAGTTACTGGCTTCAAAATTCTGACTCAGAGGGCAGAGGAGAAGGCTCAGTGGTTAGGAGTACTGGTTCCACCCAGTGGTGGTGGCACAAACCTTTAATTCTAGCTTTTGAGAGGCAGAGGCAGGTGGAGCTCTGAGTTTGAGGCCAGCCTGGTCTACAGAGCGAGTTCAGGGCCAGTAGGGCTATACAGAGAAACCCTGTGTCCAGAAAAAAAAAAGGAAGGAAGGAAGGAAGGAAGAGAGGAGAAAAAGAAAAAAGTGCAGTACAGTAACATGTACACAGTCAGAACACTTATATATAAAATAAAAATACACATTAAAAAAAGGAATCCAGTTCCATGCAGTGGAGCACCTACGGTCTATAAGTTCCCAAGCCAAGTCTGGGATAACTGATTTGCTTGGTAATTCTTGTTCATACTGTTTCCTCTCTTGGTGCTGGAGTTTGAACTCAGGGCCTTGTGATTGCTGAGCACATCCTCTAACGTGAAGTTACCCCTAGTCTTGTCCAACAAATGAATCTTCCCTACCGTGCTTCCTACTTCCACTGAATGTTACGGGGAGACCTTAGCCACCCTTGGGCCATAAAGTGGAGAGGAAGAGCCTGCGGTTCATCTGCATGAGCTGCAGAAGTAAGAGTCAAGAAAGCCAGGAGTTTAGCAACAACTGTAGTTGGCCTGAGGGACTCCTTAGGCCATGTCTTTCTGGGAGAGCTACAAATTGGATGATTCTATTAGAATGTTTATCTGCATCAGGGTCAGATCACGGGAGAGAATCTAATTGGGCCAGCTTGGGCTAGGTGCCTTGTGGCAAGTATAGTAACTGGCCATTCATCAAAGGGCCTAGAAAACAGAAGGGCAGCTTTCTAAAGGAAAAGGGATGATCGCATGAGAACAAAACAAGGGGTAGTGGGCAGACAAGGGGGTCACAGACTGAGCGTAACGAACGCTCCAGCCTGCTGAGTGCCCGTATGGACTGTTCTCGTAGCAACCACAGGCTAAACCAAGGGCTGTAATCAATGAAATCTGTGGCTGCCAGAGGGCTAAGACCCCTCATGCTAAAGCTGGGTGAACAGAGGAGGCCCCAGGTTGAGAAGCAGTTCTAGCCTAGGTCCTTTGTGTCCTTGCCACAGCCTAGGTTCTAACCTGCAGTCGGCCCTGAGTGTTTCACCAGCCTGGTGCTGCACAGAGCCTGGATCCACAGGCTCTGCTTCCGCCAGGAAAGGAGGAGCGTGGTGAAGTCCATATGGAAGTCCCTGGGAGGGTCACCCCACGTGTGCCAGGTTGATGGGCATACTCCATAAATATTTATTGAACTGCCCTAGATGCACCCTGGTCCTGGGAGGTAGAGCCAGCTCTTTATACTTTTATAGCACCATGTATCAAGTTCAAACAGAAATGCCAGTCTGAGGCTTTGGACTTTGGACTCCAAAGGGAGCCCTGTAGGTATCCTGCTCCTACAGAAACACACGCTGGCCCCAGATCTTTATCTGGAGTGGTGTCTAGTTCTTGGCTTGGTGAGATCTTCTAAATTGTCCAGGCGTCTCCCAAAGTTTCCCCCATGGTCTGGGGCAGTCACCACAGAAGGTGCCAGGCTCCAGCTTTCTTCCTACCCTGGGCCCTTTTCCATCAGTTCTAGCCAGATCCCTGTCTATCCAGACAAACCCTGTCCCTCCTGGCGTTTACAGTCTGCAAATACTTGTGGCCATTTGTGCTGCCCTGGTGGGCTGTCATTAGGCCCCGTCTTTGTCTCTATGCCTCTATTCAACATCTCTCTTCAGGGACTGCAGCTGACAGCCTCCCTAGAGAGGACTTCTCCTCTCCCTAAGATTGCCCAGAGCCTCTGCAACTTTTGCGTCCTTCTGATTGCAATAGGCTCCCTTCATACCTGTCTGATTCCTACCATCAGGGGGCGTCTATCTCAGTCACCTGAGAAGCCCTCACGGAGGTGCCAGCTTCTGCTGAGACTCAGGTTATGGGGGGAAAGATGAGCCTGTTGCCTCTCTCCTTTGTTTCCTCCTGTCTAGCAAGCATGGAAAAGCCCTTTCCTTTGTTGACCTTCACCTCCTGGGCAATTTCCACCTGTTTCTAGCACATTCCTGCAGGCGTGACATGGGCTAGACCCGCCTCCTTCCCAACACTGAGCTCATGACTCTGCTCTACTAGGGTTGATCACTTACTGTCCCTTGCCCAGCTTGGTGCACAGGCATAGCCCCTAACCACGGAACCACTCTCTTGAAATCTCTCTCCCTGAGCCTCACATACCCTGACTCTCTGTTTGGTGTGTGGAGGCCAGGAGGTCTTTCTGCGTGAGTATTTTTAGCTAACATGAGCCAGGGTGCAGGTCCACAGGCAGACCTTGGACAGGGTGAGCTGAGATGTTTGTGAACCCCTGAGGAATCATCTGAATGATTTCCCCATGAGCCAGCACGCCTTTCCTTTGTCTTTTGGGAAAACACAATCATCTTAGATTAACAAGTGCTCAAACAGGTTGCTTTTTTTTTTTTTTCATCCACCTGCCTTCAGCTCACCACGAATAAGGGGAAATGTCACGAGCTTTTTTTACCATGAGCATCTCTTACTGCCCTCGTGAACATCTCTTACTGCCCTCTCTCTTCTCACATAGCGGCCAATCCCTCATGAGCTGAAATCTTTCCCAGTCAGTTTCGGCCAATAAGCCGTCTCAGCACTACTCTCAGTGATCACAAAGAAAACCACATAGAGAAGATGCCTTGATAAACATGGAAACGTAAGTGCCCTACTGCTCCCTTTCCCTTCGACTCGATGGGCTTCCGGGCCTTTCTTGGGTCCTCCACATCGCCCATCCTGGCTGCCGCTTCACGCCGTGTCTTTCAGGTCTTCCCAAGCTTCCTGGCGTCTGTCTGGAACGCCAGGGCTGAGTTGAGCATTGCAATCCATCAGAGGGCTGTGAAATCACCGAAGTGAATCACGGCTGGCATTAAAATGGAAAACAGAAGAGAGGTAATGGAGACCACGAGCATGCGCCCCAGCGAGCAAGGATCCAGCCATGTCGTAAGATACGCTTCCAGCCGCGAGTTGTGGTGAAACGGTTGAAAACCCAGCTTCCAGCTGGCCGGTGCTACTGGAGATGCTTGTGTATAGGACGGTTCGTGTTCACTGTCAGTTTGACAGGGCCTGGAATCTCCCGGGAGGCAAGCCTGGAGGTGCACCTCTTAGGGATTACTTAGATTAGTTTTGGTTTCTGGGAACTCCTGGGAGGGATTATGTTAAGTAGGTTATTTGAGGTGGGACGACCTGTCTTAAAGGAGGCCAGCATTATTCCTGGGCTTGGTTCCCAGACCACATAGAATGACAAGCACAAGCAAGTTCCTTGCTTCCTGACTTCAGATACAAAGTGATCAGCTCTGGCAAACCCCTGCCCCCTTGACTCTGCCACCTTCAAACTACGAGCCAAAATAAAGCCTTTCTCCTTTAAGTTGCTGTTGTCTAAATATTTGGTCACAGCGCAGGAAGAGTAGCTGGCACAGGTGGCAGTGAGGGTGCTGTCATCTGGGACCCCTTGGCCCCTGGGACTCTTGAGGAAAGAGCAGAGAAGGCAGCATGGCACAGCCTGTCCGCTGGGAGCATTGTGGGGCGACTGGTGGCAAGGGCTCCTGGGTCCCTGACTCCTGAGTTCTTTCTTCATTGTAAGGGTCCACTGAGGCTCCACCTTTCCACACACAGAGGAAGAATCTCTGTCAAATGTTGGAACTCTGTAGGTGGTAGGATTCAGATCCTTGAAGCTTGTGTGGCCGTGAGCAAGAACAAACTTGTTTTAATCCCTGGGGCTTGAGCCCTGGCCTTGAGAAGGCCAAACTAGGGATCTGTCACCAACTACATGCTCTGGTTGTTTCTTTTTGTGTGTCAGTTTTGAGTGTGTGTTGTTATTGGTTTGTTTGTTTATTTTTAGATAGGGCATCAGTCTAGCTCTGACTGGCTTTGGAATTCACTATAGAGACCAGGCTGGCCTTGAACTCACAAAGACCCACCTTCTCCTGCCTCCTGAGTGCTGGAAATAAAAGCGTGTTGAAGTCACCACACTTGTCTGTGGAGGTTGTCAGCCTGCTCTGACTAATGTGAACCCAGAACAAGGACTCGCTCTCCTGGCCAACAGTCCCACAGACTCCTGTGTGGAGTTAGAGTCTGTGTAGGAACACTTCTCTCCGCTGGCCTCTCAGTCCTTCCTCTGGGTCACATTGATCTCCATTTGACCACCTCCCCTCAGACTTGCCTCAGGGTTGTAACATGCCACTCAAAATTCGGTATAATAGTGTAAAACCTCCATAGCATCCAAACAGTTTGGACAACACAGTCACACTCTGTATTCTTAGACCTGGAGGCAATAAAAGAAGATACCAGATCCTTTAGCAGGTGTCAGTGTTATTTTTTATTTTTTAAGAGACAAGATCTCACTCTATAGACCAGGTTGGCCTTGAACGCATAGAGATCTGCCTGCTTCTGCCTCAGAGTGCTGGGATTAAAGGTGTGTGCCACCATGAGCAGGAGCTCATTTTTAAACCACTGATGAACTAGGATTTCCATTTCCAACAGTCTCTGTAACACTCACCCTGACCCCCTCCCCCACCCGCCAATTTCGGGTTATTTAATACAACTGGTTCTCACAGCAAGCACTTCCCATTCCTCATGTACTTCCTTATTTACGTAGACCAAGATGCAAGACATTTTTACTTATCTCTATTGACTTTCAATTTATCTACTTCATTTCATATCTTGTTTCCAGCATCCAATTTTGTCATCTATTCCTTCTGCTCTATATCATGTGAAATTTTGAGAATAAAAAATGCTTTCCCAATCCCCAACTGTGAGAAGCCTTGTGTTGGTCCTTGTCTCGAATGAGCACAGACCTCTGTAACCTCCACCCAGCCACTACCCTGGGGGGATGGGTGTCTGACAGCTAGCCATCATCTAACTGCATTACCAAGGACTTCATATTTCTTCAAACTATCTGGGAAGATGGCTCAGTGGGTAAAATGTTGATTTCACAGCATAGGGACCCGAGTTTGGTTCCCAGCACCCATGTTAAGAAAGCCAGGTGTAGTGATATGCAATGGTAACCCCAGTGTGGGAGAGGAGACGGGGGACCCTGAGGCTTGCAGCGAGGCTGGAAGTAAGATGTTCCGACCGGGTTTAGAAAGATGCAGGGATCTGGGAACATGCTCAAGAGGAAAGGGACATAGTCTGGTTGATGGGGGTCACCATTGCAGGAGTCAGAAGCCAGGCCACCCTAAAGTGTAGGTGGCTCTCTCCATTTCTGTAAAACCGAGGAGTACCTCTGAGGGGCAGGCTTGAAGCAGGCTGTTGTATCCACCGATCTCTTTGGATGACTTTGATCAGTCGGTGGAGATTAAGGACACCCTGCCTCTTCTCCCTAGCATTGATTCTTTACCATTGACTGGAGACGTCAAGAGACAGTAAGGCCCCGGACTGACAGCCTGTAAACTCCAGGGATGGTTGGGTCAGATGAATGTGGAATAGATCCCTTTTCCTGAAAGGAGATTGCTAGGGTTAAGCCCTTCACTCAATGGCCTGAGCTTGCCAGAGACCCTTCCTCATCAGCTGAAACTTTGCATGATTAGCAGTTTTCAGAAAGCCTGGGAGACTGCTAATTTTTCGGTTGGTGTACTCACGCATTACTTACGTTTATGTCATCGTGAACCAAACATCCAAGAGAGCAACTTAAAAGAGGGAATTGTATTTTGGGTCACAGTTTCAGATGGTTCTGTCAGGGCCACTTGGTCCCATGTACTTCAGCAGATCGACCATGCACCTAGTGCATCTCCACTGCTGGTGCAGTGGTCGGTGTTGCTGTTTGAATTTTCTCCAGAGGTTCTCGTGCTATACGCCTGGTCCCCAGTGGGCAGTGCTACTTGGAAACCTTAGGAGGTGGTGTCTAGCTGCATGTGGTTCCTAGAAGCATGCTGTTGATTACACCTGCTGTCTATGGCTCCTCTTACTTCATCCCTTCCTTTCTCTGCTCCCAGGTCACCATGAGGTCGGCCTAGCATGATGCTGGCACGTCATATTAGGTCCCCAAAACCTCTGTGGAATGAGAGGGAGAGCACTGTGATCCTAGACAAATGGGCAGAGCTTCAGACAGAAGCAGGTGTGTAGGGACTCCTGAGTGTGCCTGAGTGGATGGCTATACTGTAGCAGATGAAGCAATAGAAGGAATCTTTCAGCATCAAGGCAGACTGGGCAGCACCATTGTGGGGAGTTCTCCATGGAGAACCAGAAGTGGGGCTGTTTTCTCCCCCATCACTAGGCATCCTTCTCTGCCTCTTGCCAACCAGAAGAGCAGGATGCTGACAGCTTATCTCTGGGTCGTCCCCCCTGGCCCTACACCCCTCCTCTCCTCCGGCAGCTCTGGCACATGGCCTCCCCATCAGAGATATTCCCAGGCCCTGAGGCCCCACTCTGACATGCTCAGAGACTCCTGGCCTCCCATGCCCAGACAGTCAAATCGCTCCCAGCTTTCCACAGGAGTTGAAAGAGAAAGAGCTGAAAGACTTGGGAGTCAGGAGACCCTGATTCGAGCGCTGGGTGCTGCCAAAATCAGTCATGGGACCTTGGACAAGCCTCTCTTCCCTCTTTGGGCCTCAGTTTCCTGAACTGTAAGTTAACAGCATTGGCTGCCTGGTCCCCTAAGGAAGTTCCCTCCTGCAGGCACGTTCTCTGGACCTTACAGTTCTTGGCTCCATAGCCCTGGTCTGTCTGCTCCTCAAATCAAAGTTTTGGTGTTGACAGGGATTTGAATTTGTATATATATATATATAAAGCTGAGACCTGGGGAGGGGGAAGGGCAGGTCAGGAGTCCCATTAGTGGTAGATACAGGATTAGACCCAGGGTTTTTGTTTCCTGTAACCATCTGACTTTGGCCTGAACTGTCTGGAATGGAAGAGCCTTTGCCCCAGAGTCACCAAATGTTCTGCATGGCTGGCATCAGAGTGTGGTGGCTTTCAGTCTTCAGAGCACCAACTCAGAGCTGGGTACCTTCTGCGCTTGTAGCAGGAGCCAACCAATCTAGACCAAACCCAAGCCCGTAGACCCAAGCTCCTGCCTTCCCCGTGTTACTAACTAGCCAGTCATTATACTCCTCTGGTTAAATGATGCTCATTGGAATGTGACCTCTGAAGAACAGACACTTGCCACTTTGGGATTGGAGTTCCAGATTTGGACTTTCAAAGTATTGACTCCTAGGTCAAAGTCTCTTTGAAAGTATGACCCATCCCACGATGTCTGTATTTGTTCCTCCCTCGATGTCTTAGGTCACCGGACAACAAAGAGACTGCTTTCAGGATGGTGGCTCATCCCTGGCCCAGTCCCTTGTGGTCTGGGTTGTTGCATCACTGATAATATATAGATGATTTTTCTAGGAGCTGTGTATAGAAAAACATCCACTAGTGAGGAGTGGCTGGCTCAAAGCATCAGTTAGCTCAGGCTGGGAGGCTGGTCAATGGTTGCGCTCCATGTTCTTCCACTACTCCAGGATCTACGGCTGTGGACTGAACAGATAGGACAGAGAGGAGCACTGAAGGCAGAGAGGTCTGCTGGAGGCAGCAAGCTTTCCGGGTGGAAGAAGTAATCTAGGAAGTTTCTGGAGGAGGTGGCCTTTGAGATGAAGAGCAAGTGGGGGTTGTGAAGAGCATTCCAGGTGAAGGAAATGGTGCGTGCTGAGGTTTAGGGATAAGAGCACAGGGGGGGGGAGACATGAGGAGGGATTCTGAGTAAGTGGATGTGCTGGGTTTCAGCATAAATCGAGTAGGGTCTGATGTGAGACAGACTTGTGTGCCAACCCCAGTAAAAGGCTTGGGCTTGATTAATGAAGTACTGGAGAGCCACTGAAGGTTGTTGAGCAATGGGAGTGACATAGTCAGTCCAGAAATGTATGGAGAGCTAGTTACAAGTCCGTTTCTCTTGGACGACGTGGCCTATTGTCTTCAGGCAGAGGTGGGGAGGGCTGGGAAAGGGGAGCCTGAGGAAACACTGGTTGGCATTGCCACCTTCAGACCCACCCAGACCATAGGAGAAATGAGAAGGAGGTGAACAGTCCTCAGGGCTCCAGGGCTGGACTTGTAGGGTACAGAGAAGGGGGAGGAGCCAAGGGCCAGCCCCTCCTCCTTGGCAACCAGCATTATCTGGCCTGAAGTCTGGTCTCTGAGGCAGCGCACTGAGCATGCCTCTGCTGTCTGTGTGAGTTCCTAAGGGGTGAGATCTTTAATTTTTGTCTGCTGAGCCCAGATGGGCAAGGGGCCAGCCTATGTTACAACCTCCTCAAGGCCCCTTGGCCAAGGCGTTCAGACCAGAGTGGACAGAAACAGGGAATGAGTCACAGGGACTGGCTGGGCCAGTGGACTCTGGCTGCACCTCTCCCCTCCCCCCTTAGCCCGGTGTCTGTGATCTTTCCTGGGGACTTTCAGGGTCCAGGTCTATGCCCAAGGGTTTGAGGCCCTAGAGACAGAGCAAACTTAATGAATGTCACCCACTCTTGTCCTGTGTCTCAGCTGACGGGAGCAGACAGCATCTTCTCTGTGTCAGAAGAAAAGAATGGACTGGTCTCCACAGGGAAAGAGCCCAGAGCTGCCCCTTTATTCTGTTCCTACAATCCTCATGCCTCATTGTGAGGGTGTCACTGTCCCAGCAGGAGTCCAAGATGTGAACAGGCTGAGGAACCTCAGTGACAGCCAAGGACAGCTGCTCCCTCTCTGTCTTGTCCTCGAAGTCCTGCACAGCCACCCCAGAAGCCTGCATAGGTCTGCCCCCCTGCCCCAGACTTTAGAATTATCTTCCTGGAGATTTAGAATCACCCATCCACCTTCACCCCAGGGAAACACATCCTTACAGGATGGATGAAAAGGGGGGCTTCCAGATGCCCATGTGATTCAGGAATGCAGCCTCTGCCTAAGAAATACTTCAGTGGGGTGTGGTAATGCACAAACATAATCCCAGCACTTGAGAGGCAGAGGCCCATAGAGCTCTATAAGTTCGAGGCCAGCCTGGTCTATATGATGAGTTCCAGGCCAGTCATGGGTACACAGTGAGACCCTGTCTCAAAAACAAAACAAACAAACAGGAAGAGGAGGAGTAGGAGCAAAAGGAGGAGGAAGAAAAGGAAGAGGAGGAAGAGGAGGGGAAGGAGATTGTTGTGCTCCAAATCCCAGGAGTTCTAGAACACTCTACCCTAGTCAGAGACTGAAGGAATATGCGCAAGTAAGTTTTGGAAATGACATCTCAGCTTAGTAGTACATACACAGAGACTTCAGGTCGGTTCACCCTTATACCAAAGCCAGGAAATGCAGGGGACGGAGGGGGTCAGTTGTTTTGAAGGGCAGCCCTCTTCACATCTTTGCAGGATACCCCGGAGTGAGCACAGTGCGCTATAGTGGAGAATTCGCAGACTTTGGAGCCACCCAGACTTTTTAGATGAATCCTGGCTCGTCTCTCCTGTGCAACCTTAAGCAAGATCCTTTACTCCTGCGAGTTTGTGACCTGGAGATTGCCTGTCTTGTGGCTGCATGGGCATTCCATTTGTATCTTTCCTTTTCTTTCCCCAAAGAGAACATCTGAGATCAAGATGAGTCTCGGCCAGGGATGGCAAGCCACTCCCAGGAGGCTGAATGTGACCTCCCTCCTTCTCCTCGGTGAGCGGCATCAGGGTCTCTGAAACTCACCATGTTGGCCTTGGTCTGCTTTGACACAAAGTGGACCCCTAGCTGATGAACAAGGCTGACAGGAGTCTTGCTTGGGACTAACAACAGTTCCAAGGCCATCAGTACCCTTACTGTACCACAAATGCTGAGTTCATGATGCCGATCACCCAGAGCATCATGGCTGGAGGCGACCTCCCTGCCCTTGGAAGTTAGTGTGGCTTGAATGTCTGGATTCAATATATTAATGTTAGATAAACCAGGACAGAGTCTGTACGTAGCTGCTTATACCCGTGACTGTGGCTATGTCATTTTACTCCCTGGGTCTTCACCTCTTCACCTACGACATGGTAAAACACAACATTTCCTTCACAGGATTATTGCTAAAATTAAGTAAGGAAGTGAGTGTGAGGCACTGAGCACAGGGCCTGGCACTTTTGAAGCACCACGGGGAACAGCAGTAATCAGTCCCCTCCCCTGACAGAGCATCATTTTCCCTAAAGGAGAGAATAGCAGGAGAGGGTATCATTATCTCCATTTTCAAATGAGAAAATAGCAGCTCTGAACTGAGCCCCATTTACAGAAGGCAGCCCTTCCAGAACATTCTACAACACTAGATCAGATTGCTTGATCTCTGCATGGGCATTCATGCAATGGCTGATATCACTAAAGCCAGCATGCTAGGCTCCCTGGGAGGGAGAGGCATCAGCAGATCAGCTCTGGTGCTTGTAAGTTTGGGGGATACCAAGCTGTGATGCTGAGTCAGAGTGGTCCCGGTAACCTACCTCTATGGGCAGAGAAGTCATCGCAAAGAAGAGACACCAGCTCACCCAGTACAGCTCCATCCTTAAAACCATACAGGAATCCCAGTTGCCCAAAGTCTGAGGAGGACATGGAGCTGATCCCTCTGGAAGACTAGGGGTCCAATCATCCTTCTTCAAGCCATCCTGACTTCCAATTAACCAGGAAATATGTTATTTGTTCTGAGCAGGGGAACAAGCTCTCCTGGGGACAAGAATTCGGGGCTGGAGGTCCAGTGACTTCCAAGGAAGAAGAATCTCTGGAATTCTGTGGGGAGTCTGGGTCTCAGAGAAGGAAGCAGAAATGCAGTTCTTGTTTTTGGTCTTATTTACCAAATTAGTTCAGGTCCTGGTAGCTCTCTGGCTGCCAGCACCATCCCAGCAAGACATGGGAAAGTCATTAGGTCGCCCAGTGTGTCCAGCACACTGCCGTCCCCTTGGCGGACAAGTGTCCTGACCAATATATTGACCCCTTAGAACAAAGTCTTCAGGGCTTTCCAGAGAGGGTTTCCCTCTCCAGATTCCACAGATGTATGAGTGGGCTTAACAGCATTCTCCTGTCTCATCGGTGACAGGGAAATGACACATGGTGAGTCAGGGACCATGCTGGGAACAGTTAACCCTTGTCCCAACTGGGCAGACAGGGTTCGAGGGAGCAGATTGTTCTGATCATCCCAGTTCTTCAGGGTATGAAGTCGTGAGTTGGCAGGCATGAGGGAGGCATTTGAAACTAGGCACTGGAGATCCGTTAGTGGTCACAACAGTGGGGGTAGTTGGGAGGGTCCCCCTCAGTTGTGATGGGAGCTCTGGGTTGAGGCAGGATACTATGGTCTTAAAAGCTTGGGTTTAGGTGAGCCAGGTTGAATCTTGTATCTGTTATTTATTGTTGTGTGTTGTGTGGTCCTGGGCAAGCCAGTAGCTGTTCCCAGACTCAGTGTTGTTCTTTGTGTTTGCGGAAATAGTGATTCCTGATTGCAGTGGTTCTCAACTTTCCTAATGCTTTGACCCTTTATGTGGTTCTTTATGTTGTGGTGACTTCCCCACCCCCCACACTATAAAATTATTTTCATTGCTACTTTGTAAGTGTAATTTTGCTACTGTTACAAATCATAATGTATATACCTGTACTTTCCAATGGTGGTGGTGGGAGGCGGGGAGGATTTCTGACCCACAGGTTTAGAAACACTGCCCTATAGGTCTAGTACATGAGTCATTTGCCTAGCACGATTAACACAGTGCCTGAGCCGTACTAAGTGCCAGATTCAAAGTGTGTGTGTGTGTGTGTGTGTATGTGTGAGGCATATAGTGGGACAGGAGGACGGTGCTCAGAAAGGTAGCAGATGCCAAGCTTTGGAGATTATCGCGGCTGTGGGCCCAGGAGAACAGGGTGGGGATTTCCAAGGACCACTTGTACTCACTGAGGAGTGGGAGGGGTGCCGGGTGGTGAGGGAAGCGCGTCTGCTGAGGCTTTTGGCTGAGGCAAACAGTGAGACGCTGAATGGGCGGCAGCCTTCCAGAAATGCAGGCCGGGGAGACAGAGCCGTAATAATGACTTGGACACACAGGAGGAAAAAATAGCTCAGGGACAAGATGACGCCAAGGTTTCTGGCCTTGAGAAGCTCTTGGGGATGTGAGGTGATCATTGGGGGATGGAGAGGAGGGTCCCTGAAGGCACCGGGCAGGTAGAACAGGAAGGTGTGGACTGCAGAGATGGACGCCCATTCCAGCAGGAAGAGTCAGCACGGGCTGGCGCTTGCTTCACTGTGAAGGGGAAGGAACGTAGCGTTCTGGGGATGGAGGTGGCACCCACCCCCAAGGACAGCAAGCATGAGAGTTTGGACCAGGAGAGGCCACCCAGAGCTCAAGATTTCCTCTCTTCAAAAGGGCTTAGTGGTGCCAGTCCTGCCTGGTTGGTGGGGCACTCTGTCAGTCATCTCAGAGCCACCGTCCAGGTATCTCTTGACTGCCCACCAGATTCTAGCCTTGTCATATATTCTGGGGAAAACTGAACAATGTACCAGCTCAGTTAGAGATACAGTAGCTAGGGAAGTCAGATGGATGAGTAATTTTATAGATTGTTGAGCAGGACTCTTCCTGTGGTTTTAGCATGTCTGCTGAAGCTGGGCTGGGAAGATGGCTTAGTTGGTGACATGCTTGCCTGCAAAAATGAGGACCTAAGTTTGGTCCCCAGAACACAGGTTAAAATGATGATGATGATGATGAACAGTAAAAGAAAAGGAAAGAAAGAAAAAGGAAAAGAGAAACAAGGCATGAAAACATGCGCCTATTACTCCCAGCACTGGGGAAACAGAGACAGATAAATCTCCGGGGCTTCTTAGTCTAGTGATTCAGTAAACCCGGGCCAGTGAGAGATCTTGTCTCAAAGAACGTGATGGACGGCCACTGAGGAATGACACTCAAGGGTGACCTCTGGCTACCACACATATGTGCACCTCCACATGAACATGCATGTTGGGATTTGCCAAGAACTTTCTTACTGTGCCTTACACACATACACACACACACACACACACACACACACACACACACAATGTCTGCTCAGGTGCCAGAGCCTAGAACATGGCATTCTGAAGAGAAGTATAGGACATGGTTAAGTAGAACAGTTTTTTTTACAAACTCCCTTGGTTCCTTCCCACCAGTGAAAAGGACGGAGTTAGTCACTGGGGTGAGGATACACTGGTCACCTTAGTAGACAGGGCTGAGGTTTCCCTGAGCCAGAGGACACTCCTAATGCCGGCCATCATCTGCCAGAAGAGGAGATGCTGTGACAGTTGCCCTTCCTCTGGTGCTTGGACAATTGATTGCTATTACAGATCCCCCCAGGTGCCAAGTCACAGTAAGAAAGTTCTTGTCAGATCGCAACATGCATCTTTAGGACCTGAGCAAGAACATATATGAAGAAACTCACATGCATTTCCTGATGGAGAATTGTAACTGTGAAGCTTTGCTAGAATAGTCTACATGGTAGGGAAGTAACTAGCCACCTTACCACAGCCTGGCCTGGCAGCCTGGCCTGGAATGTCTCTTGGAGCAAGGGATACAGGATTGTCAAGAGGTTGGTCAAAGATGACTTCACTATGACAGTTTGGGGTGGAAGACACACACACACACACACACACACACACACACACACACACACCAAAGAACCCACACACACCTATGAAAAAGCTGACCAATGCTTGGGCATCAGCTAAATAAGACTTTGTTACTCCTTCTCTGACACTTCCTGGGGACCCCTGGAGAGCCACAGAATGAAAGGAGAGTCTGAAGGACAGATCCCACCCATCCCAGTTTCCTCACTATAAGGCTGGCAGCTTTTTGATGGGGATGCAGTGGGGAGGGGAAGAGGATTACATTGGATATGATTTTGATCAAACTGAATGAGCTTTCAACCTGAACTGGTGCTTTAGCATCTAAAGTTGATCTTAGTTACAAAGGCTGTTGTTCTTGTAGCTGGTAGAAATTGGCAAGCCAGGGACTGTGCCTGACGTGTATTAAGTAAAGAAGAATGGAGCTGAAGAGAGCTCGGTGGTGAAGAGTACTTGCTGTCCCTAGAGGCCTCCAGTTCAGTTCCCAATCACCTATAAAGTCCAGCTCCAGAGGATCCTGTATAACTGGCTTCCAAAGGTCCCTGCACTTGTGTGTACATACCCATGTGTAGACACACACACACACACACATACCTACACACAGCTGAAAGTAATTTTTAAAATATGTTTTTAAAAGAGAAGGGAAGAACTGGCAGGATATGCCTTTAATCCCAGTGCTCAGGAGGCAGGCAAATCTCTGAGTTGAAGGCCAGCCCATCTTACAGAGGAGACAGCCAGGGAGGGCTACACAGAGAAACTCTGCCTTGAGAAAACCAAAATCAAACAAAACAACAACAACAACCAACCCAAACCAAAACAACAACAAAGCCCCAAGAAACGATTCCTTCTCCTGAGTGGGTAATCTCGGATATTTCCTCACAGGAACGGGGAGCTGAACAGCGCTCATGGCCACTATAGAGGCTGACGTTTGTCCTGTGAGGTGAGATGGAGAGGCGGTCCGGAAGATTTCTCCAGGTGGAGAAATGAGGCATCACAATGGATCAAACATTTGCTGAGCAGAGCACCCAGTGAGGGAGGGGTATTGTGTAATGAATACCGAGCATGAAGTTCGGATCGGCCAAAGAACCAGCCGTGTGGGGGATGGGGATGGGGGTGGGGGTGGGGGGATTCCATAGGCCAGTGCCAAGTATTGAGGCTTTCTTCTCCAATTAGGTATTACTTAGGTTTCTGGGAGGGGAGACGCTGGTATGGGAAGTTGTAATTGGTGTCCTTTACTGTCATTTTCATCCTGTCTTCTTAGGAGGCAGTGGGCTGTGAAAACGCTTTCAGGAAAACCATACATGCCTGTGCTTTGGGCCAGGGGACACGGGGAAGAAGGTAAATTCAGGTGGGAGGCAACTGACACTCCTGTCCTCATCAACACAAGACGATGTGAGAACCCGGCCCAGCAGGGACCAATCAAAGGCTCGTGCAGTCTCCCTGGGGAAATCCCCCAAGGAATGAGGGGCTGTGATAGGAGTTCAGAGAGTGGACTGTGGGCCAGGGGCCACGGGCCTGGGTTTTAGTGCCCATCTTTAGCAATGCTCTCCTTTAGTCACCTTATTCAAGAGGCTCCGTGTCTACCTTTGTAAAAAGAGAATACCTCTTCCAGCGTTCGGCCACCATCACCATGGGCCCAGGCCAAGGCTTGACGCCACAGGAAGCAGATTAATATCTAGGCTCTAAGCAGGTTGGCAGAGTGTGTCTCTACAAACCACGGTTGCCAAGGGTGACGGTGCCCCAGCTCCACTAGGGGGCGCGCGCCCCGAGTTGACCTTCCCCGTAGGCAACCGGCTCCTGGGTGCTGCCCCAGGGACACCTGCAGTCTCGCCTAGCGCCCCCAGCGGTCAGAGGGGGAAGCGATGAGAGCAGGCGCGCATGCCTCAGGCTCGGTACCCATTATTCTGGTCTGGGTACCTTCCCCAGCTTCCTTTAGGTCTGAGAAGCTGCCTTGTTCATCTGAGCCCGTGTGGTCAGGAGCAGAAAATACATCCAGGACAGGTGGACCACTTGAGCTTGCCCAGGACAAGAGAAAGGCGGCTCAGATGCGCCTGTCCAGGCAGATGCCATCTGTCCTTCCAGTCCCCGGGTCTGCCCTGCGTCGCCCGCAGCTCCTCAGGGGTTAATCCCCTCGCCGCCCGCTCGCTTCTCGGTGCCAAAGAGGGTGTTGCTGGAATTCTTGTCTCCCGTAATAAGGGGGCCGAGCTGTCCCTCCAAGGAGGGGGCATGGCGTGGATAAAAGAGACGAAAAAGCAGGGGGCGGTTTCCAAAAATAAAACCCCCCGGTTCCCTTCAGACGGCGCCAGTGCGAGCGCGAAGGTGCGGCGGACTCGGGCTGGGAGTACAGCCCGGGCTGCTCACGCCCTACAGCCCTTGCCTGGGAACCCCCGGACCCCCCAGACGGCTGTTTTAGAGGTCCCCTAGACGGGAAGGGGCCGGCCACCAGGCGGATCCGTGGAGCGAAGGATGGAGAGCACCTCCCCGCGAGGTCTCCGGTGCCCACAGCTCTGCAGCCACTCTGGCGCCATGAGGGCGCCGACCACCGCCCGCTGCTCCGGACGCAGCCCACGGGTGCGTTGGAGGGGCTTCCTGCCACTTGTCCTGGCTCTCTTGATGGGGACAAGTCATGCCCAAAGGGATTCCGTAGGGAGATACGAACCAGCTAACAGAGATGCGAACCTGTTGTGGCGCCCCGTGGGCAGCCACCCCGCAGCGGCTGCAGCCAAGGTGTACAGTCTGTTCCGAGAGCCTGACGCGCCGGTCCCGGGCTTGTCGCCCCCTGAGCGGAGCCAGCAGGGCCAGGGGAACCCTGGGAGGCTCGCAGAGGCCGAGGCCAGGAGGCCGTCCCGAGCCCAGCAGCTCCGACGAGTCCAGCCACCTGTCCAGACTCGGAGAAGCCATCCCCGGGGCCAGCAGCAGCCAGCAGCCCGGGCTGCACCTTCTGTCGTGCGCCTGGCAACCCCTCAGCGACCCGCGTCTGCACGGCGAGGGCGGCTCACCGGGTGAGCACTGAAGAGGGAATGGGGTTGGGGGTGGGGCGAGGGATGCGGGGATCCCGGACGGTCATGCCTTCAGTGGAGTGCGGGGCAGAGGAGACTCCTGTCCCTTTGTCCCCAGTAACTGCTAGAGAAACTGCTCCGAGGTCCTGAAGCTGGGGCTCGGGACCAGCTTTCAAAAGTTTTCAGGGGAAAATAAATCCACTATCCTTTCCCTTGGGCACTAGTGTTCCGAGAACCCCGACGTTAAGCTCTTGTGCGTTTCTAACTCATTCTGTGCTGGGCTAAAGAGTTCTCGCAGTGACTGGGTGGGCGCTCTGGGCTCGTGAGGCCCAGAGAAGGTTAAATTGGCTCAGGGCGCCAGTAGGTGGAGGATCTGGGCGGGGGAGTGGGGACACCAGGGCGCGAAGACAGACGCATCTCCTGGAAGGGGCTGACAGCGAGGCAGGCGCGCCAAGACAAGTGTATGGTCCGGGCTCAGGTCTGCTGGGACTCGCAGAGAGGGCTTAGGCAGGGGTTTAGGAGCTCTGTGGAGGGGAAGGCTGCCCTGACCTGACGCTGTGCAAAGGACTGGGTCTGTGTGTGCCAATAAGTCTGTATGTCAGCGTTGTTTGCACATTTTGAAAGGCCAATCCTCGCTCCAGTTCTTCAACTTATTATTTTGGACCACTGGCTGTGGGCCCTGGACTCTATTATCACAGGAGGCCCCCTCCCCTCCCCAACAACACACTGCCCAGAATGTGATGAGCTGGGGGTCTCGCCTGAGTATCCAGGTGTCTCTGGAGTGAGGGCACAGGACTGGTAGTGCCGGACAGGGCAGGGTGCCATTGGTTAGTCTAGGAGGGGCTTCGGCCCTTGGCCTGGGTCTGGTTTACCTGTCCTGCTGTAGTCCTAGGTAGCAGTCCCGGTGCTTGCACACCTAGTTCCACTACAGGGGCTCTTCTGCTCTGGGCACGCACTTTCTTCTCTTGGCTGCAGCGGTCTTATCACAGAATTCACCGTGTCTCATCCCTTCCCCGCCCATACCCTGCTTTATGCTTTTTTATAGCATTTATTCCCCCTAACATAATTCAATGTCTGCCTATGTGCTCAGGCTTATACAGGCTCTACTTAAGCAGGGTTTTGGTAGCTTTCAGGTTCCCAGCAGACCAGTGTCTGCACGTAGCTGGCCCTCTCTGAGTCTGAATGGACTCCCTGTCAACCCTGGGAGGCCTAGCCTAAAGTCTGCAGGGCGTAGAGCCGTGGGCTGCCAGGTGGCCCCAGCATAGGACCATTCAAGGAGAGTTAATGGACAAATGGTAAAAGTTTAAGCCTTCCCTCTATCCTGACTTGTGCGGGCAACGTCATAATTACATGTGCTGAGCGAGCATAGGAGAGGGCGCAGAGACCCACAGAATACAAATCCCGGCTGGAGGCATGAACAGTATGTGCTGGTGAATGTGTTTCTAAAAACACGGGACATGTTCTGCTAAGGGCAATGGAGCAGTACAATGTGGTTCAGGGAAGAGACATTGTGACCTGGGGCCCTTGAGGGAGGAAGGAGAGGGCCAGGGTGGCACCTGGAGATGATGCTGTCACGCAGGTTTAACATTGACTCAGAACTAGGGCTTTTTACCATAAGCATTGCTGAGGACAAGAATAAAGATCTGGTATAGGGGAGCCGGGAGCCGGGAAGTGGGGCGGTGCTGAGCCTGAGGTGAAGGCTGACTGTCATGGGGAGGGGATGGTTATGCTGCAGGCTTGTGTGTGTGTGTGTGTGTGTGTGTGTGTGTGTGTGAAGTCAGGAAGTGAAGCAAAGCAGACTGGCACCAGGACAAAGCTGACAGCAACGGCCAGGTATGTAAGTTGTGGGCACCTGCTATATACATACCTGTCCTGGAGCCGGATCCTCAGTTTTGTCTCCTGCAGCTTTGGTAGATAGATGTCGAGTTCTTCTGGCATCTCATTCATTTCTTGGGAAGAGGTCCAAGTGACAAAATTATTCCAAACTTCCTCAATCCAGGTCCGCTCTGGCCATCGTGAGCAGGTCAGATCTAGGGACCAAGTGCCATCTGCTGGTGGAATATAGAACTACATTTGCTAATTTTTTGTTTGGATTTTTTTGGTGTTTGTTTGTTTGTTGGTTTTTGTGGAACTCCTTTAATATGTACTATTCTGAAAACCTTGGGGATATAGCAGTAGATAAAATAGACAAACTGCCAGATAGTGGTGGTGCACGCCTTTAATCTCTTCATTCTAAAGACAGGCAGACAGATTTCTTTCTTTCTTCCTTTCTTTCTTTTTCTTTCTTTCTTTCTTTCTTTCTTTCTTTCTTTCTTTCTTTCTTTCTTTCTTTCTTCCTTTCTTTTTTTCCTTTTTGGTTTTTTGTATTTGATTTTTTTTGAGGCAGGTTTTCTCTTTATATCCCTGGCTGTCCTGGAACTCACTCTGTATACCAGGCTGGCCCCAAACTCAGAAATCCGCCTGCCTCTGCTTCCCAGAGTGCGCCACCACCGCCAGCGGCAGACAGATTTCTGAGTTTTAGAATAGCCAGCTCTACAGAGCAAGTTCTAGGACACCCAGGACTACACAGAGAAACCCTGTCTGGAAAAACAACAACAGCAACACCAGAAGAAACAAGCAAAAGCAAAACACCCTTGTCTGATGGAACTGCTAATGTACTGGAGAGATTAATGTGTGTGTGTGTGTGTGTGTGTGTGAGAGAGAGAGAGAGGTGGGGGTGTGTGTTCCAGGCAGTGCTAATTGTCTGAGGTGCAGTGATAAGCCGTGTAACTATGTACTATAGTCTACTTATGGACTTATTCTTTTCCAGTACTCAGTGTTTCTTGACCATCTTAATATTTTATTCCTATTCTCTCTCCTTCCACCGAGGGGATTCCTGGGATTGAACTCAGGCTACAAGGCTCAGCCAGTGCTTTTATCCAATGAGCCACAGTGCTAGCTTTTTTCTGTATTAATACAGTAACAGGATTCCATGCTATAACTTTTGATGTAAATTATGAAATTTTGCATGAATACGAAAGGCATTAGAGATATCAGAGCTCACACATTAGTTTACTTTCATTTTTTCTTTTCTCATATATTATATTCTCATTATTATATTCATTATTTTCTCATGTATTATAGCCCAACTGCAACTTCCCCTTTCTCTTCCTCTGCCAGACCCTCCTCTTTTTCTTTCAATAAAGGGCAGGTTTCCCAGGCACACCAGCCCAACATGGCATATCAAAGTCACAGTACACCAGAGTTGAGATTTCTTCTATAAATTTGCCTTCCTTTCCCCATAGTTAACCATCACTCAGATTTAAATATTTCCAACATGTATTTTATGCTATTGCAACAGATGCAAGTATCCATAAAACATACAATGTTGCCTTATACATCTTAAACCTAGACAAGGGGTAGCATATTGTATTCCCCTACAATGTTTTTCCTCCCTTATTAGGAATTTGAGATTTAACTATGATAATATACAGCCCAAGTTTATTCATTTTAACTGGCGTATATTGTTCCTTTGTCTAAATATCCCATAGTTTATTTATCCATCCTCTCATTTCTGGATGTTTAGATGAATTACATTTTTTTTATCATTACGAACAAAGCCTGACTCATTTTTCTGCATAAATAAATCCATAATTAAAAGGAAACTTTGCATCATTATTGCTAGTTAAAAGTAGTACAAGAAGAGAAAGGAAATGTAAGAAACTTTGAAGTGAAGTTTTTCAGTTCTGGTCAGGCACCACCCATTGTCTTGGAAGCTGAACCTCTTACCCTGGCCATGAAGTGTGGAGGAACCACCGGGTGTGGCCAGCAGTGGAACCCAGCAAGAGGACGCAGCCTCAGATGGAGACCTGCTCACAAGCCTATGTAGGTTAGGAAAACTGTGGGACAGGGAATTATTTCCTTACCATGTGAGTCAGTGCGACTGAGGTGTAAACCTAACATCTCCTTTCCTACCCTCGGCAATGCTCTGCCCACTTCCAAGGGAACCTTGGACTGGGCGGATAGAAGGAGCATTGAATATACGCCATGCTTCACGGCACCGTGTTAGCCTACGGAGGCAATGAGAGAAAGGAAAGAACATTCGAGATACCCAGGACAGAGATAGACTCCAGCGGTGTGAGCCGCCACTGCTAAATGGTGTGAGACAACGAGTGGGGGGAGGGGCAGGCCCTCGTGAGAGGAGCTTTCCACAAAAGGGACCATGTCTGATATGGAAGGATTATGCAGATCTCATCTAGCAAACACAGGCTATCACCTCCCAGCTGCTCTCCTGGCTGGGCCTGCATTATCCTCAGAGATGTCCATTGAGTATCGGAGCCTCTTTTAAGTACCCCTCCTGCCATGACGCCTGGCAGCCTTTGATTCTGGCCAGTCTCTGCTCTGACCCTGACATCCCTCAGGACTCCTCACAGGCAGGCAGGCCTGACCATCTTAGCTGCAAAGTCATCCTGAGGGTATCTGGGTTGACGGGTGGCTTGTGGGGGGCTCTTTGGGCAGGACTTATGGTCTGATTTCCCACCCAAGTAGGCTCCTAGATCTGTGCTCAGTTCCCACAGGCAATGCTTGTCAGAAAACTCGCAGGGCGTGCAGCCTGTTTTCTCTCAGAGAACTTTTCAGCCTACAAAGAGGCCTGGTCACTAACACCATGGGTGATGACTTCCAAATAACTGGACTGCTTTCCCTTCTACCGCGGTATATGCTGGAAAGCCCTGGGCCTGGGGAACAGCTCTCTCCCTAGAGCCCAGTGACTTGGGCCTTAACTGGGGGGAGAGCATTAGGAAATCAGGATGATGCTGGAGGTGGTGACCAGCAAAACAGAGCTCTTGGCCAGAGGGACATTCTGAAAGCTCCCTGGGAGGCCATGCCCCCATAAGGTTGGGACCGAGAGCCAGGAGTGGGCCTCAGCCTTGGCAGGCTTTAGGAATTTATTTTGAATTCCTCTTATGACTCCCACAACCACACAAGCTTTGGGGTCCACTCAAATGTCAAACAATCTCCTAAGCGGCACCAGATGCTCGTCATCTTGGCCCCAAGGATCTCAGGAATGGCCACCCACTCCAGCCTCTGTTTTTCCCACTCACCCTGTGTTTCGTTTCTGTTCCTTATGACTGGGCCCAGGGAGGCAGAGCCAGCCTTGGTTGTCCTGACCCCAGAGGTCTGACCCAAGAAGTCATCTCCAGTATCCTCCTTCTTGGGAGTTTCCCTTGCCTGGTTGTTGGGGTCTACAGGTGAAGAGCTTGGGTTGGAAACCTTCTGGTATTGATGGCCCTCACTAGACACTTGAGGACAATATCTGGGCAGATAGAGGGTGTGTCCCACCAAGACCAAAAGCTAAGGTCTCATAAGGGTGTCAGGGACAGGTGCATCACCCATAAACTACATTCCATTGGCCTTCCCAAGTGAAAAGCACTTCCCAAGTGCTTGTCAGGCAAAGGTGGCTTAGTTATGTGACCCCTCCCTATCACCTGTCACCGTGGAAGGGAAGCCTTTCTTGAACAGTGACCTGAGAGCCCTGTTTCTTCAGTTTCCTGCTAGCCCTCAGTCTGACCATACACGGGCCTGCCCAAGTTGACTCCTCCTTGTCTGAATTCATGGGAAGGTGACACACATATACATCCCTTAAGACTATATTTATATGTAACTTCTCTGCAGTTGTCAGCAGAGCAGGCAGGGAACATGCTGTGTGGGTTTTGGTGAGAGGCATTGTAGACTTGGGGTCTGGCATAGAGTTCAGCCAACTCAGCGCTTTTTGTTTTGTTTTTGGTGTCCTGGATAGAACCCAGGGCCCAGGGCCTCCAACAAGCTAGGCAAGTTCTCTCTCTCTCTCTCTCTCTCTCTCTCTCTCTCTCTTTCTCACTGAGGTACCCACTAGCCTTCCAACTTAGTTTTTTTTGGAATGGGGTTCTGGTACTCTGGTTATGTGGCTTTGGCAAATGACTGAACTTCTATGAACTGGCTTACCACCTTGTCCCTGTTACTTTGTGTGTGTGTGTGTGTGTATCTCTGTCTCTGTGTGTGTGTCTGTGTGTGTCTGTGTGTGTGTGTCTGTGTGTTTTATTATTTGAGATGAGGTCTCGATACATAGCCTAGGCTGGCCTAGAACCCCCATCTGTATACCACCATGCTCTGCCCTGTACTGACTTCTCTGTTTATTAGACACCTTTTCTCACCACAGTCACTCAGTGAGGCTGGCATTCTCTCCATTGTGTAGATGGAGAGACTGAGGTTTCCCAGAGATAAACAGGGGATGTTAGGACAATGCTCAACTTTGGTCTCCATCACACCATAGTCCTCATCCCTGGAGTAGGCGGCCTCCCCGTGGAGTGGGGGCAGTCAAAGAGGGATGTATGAATAGTACCAGCTTCGAGCATCCCTGTGTTAACTTTGCCATGGTGACTCCACAGGAGAAATGTCTGCGGGGGACAGTGCTGCCCGGGATGGACGACATCAAACAGCACCAACCACTGCATCAAACGTGAGTGCCTTCTTTTCTTCCTCCTCTTCCTCATTATTATTATTATTATTATTATTATTATTATTAATGTGCTGGGTCTTGGAGCCATTTCCCTAACCTTCATTCATATTTTTCAAAGGTGATAAAATGACCTTTGAAGAGGTGGTGACTTGCTCAGGGTCCCTCACCTCCTTAGAGAACAAACAGTCTAAGACCAAATCCGCTCCAAGCTACTCCCGTGAGCAGAGAAAGCAGGGAAGTAGCAGACCCAGTAGCTTTATGCAAGGCAAAGGCTACCGGCTAGGGCATGACGCTGCCATTTTTAAAGCTACCAGAGATGGCTGTAACTGTGGTTGAACAAAGAAGAGTTCAGTATCCGCTACTCGGGGATGGAATGCCGCCCCCTCCCCCCCCCCCACACACACACCCCACCCGCGAATTTCAGGGAATGCTACTGTAGACAAGATTCTGATAAGTATGTCTGAAGCAGAGCTGGGACTATGGTTCCCACAAGTGCCCTGTGGCTGCTGAGCTGCAGGGCCTAGGACCACACTGAGGACTCTGTTTGCATTGCGAGGTCCAGGGAGCTCAGGCTTTGCAGGGAGCCTTTGCCTGGTAGCGTGGCTAGGGCCAACTGGGACAGGGCAGCCTCACAGTGGGTAGGCTTGAAACCCAGATGCTTGAGGGGACCTAGGCCTGGCCACACTCAGCCCTCCAGGCCTGCAGGCTGCTCCCAACTCACTCACCAGATTTGCCAAACTGTAGTTTTGGGACCGGAAACTTGAGACCGGGTGAGCACAGATCGTCTCTGATCGAGCACGCATGCGCCCTCACGTCTCAGAGGGCGTTGCTGAGGGATGTGCAGGTCGCCACCCCTACCCCCCCCCCCCACCCCATTATTTCTATTTCTTTGTCCGGCCTGATTATGCTTCTCCAGCTCCCTAAAACCTGTCTCCCTACCCTCGGGCCAGGTCATAGGCTGGCTGCTCTTTGGAGAATGGCCTACCCTGCTTAAAGTGGGCGGCCCACTACAGAGTTGTCTGGTGATTAGTTGGTCTCCGTGCCGTTTGCTTGTTGCTATTTGGCCACTAATGAGCCAAATGAGAACCACGTGAGTACTGGGGCGTTGGCCCCGGATCACTGGGCCCAGGGCTGTGTTAGGATGTGGTGCGCTTGGCTCCATACGCTGACAGCTGGCTCTCTGTTTCCCCAGTGGCTTTTCATTGCCCACTACACAGCGGCTCTCGGGGACGCGGGGAGATGCCATGCCACAGAAGGTTCAGGATTCTGTCCGAGCAATTTCATACACATGGGGTGCCTTCCAGGCAGGTGGGAGATAAGAACAGACACAGAGTGTGTGACACACTCCCGTTTCAGTCTTGGCCCCCAAACCACATGGAGACTTAGTATATCTTCGGGCTCCTCATAGAAGAGGACTCAATACATTGGCCATGTGCGGAAATGCTGGTCCTGGCTCTGTTGCCCCCTGATTCCTGGTTTTTCTCTTCTCTCACGGAAGCGATTCTAAGCCTCAACAAAGTTCCACCTCCCTGGCTGGCCTGCTCCCTCCTCCGAATGTCACTGGAACCTGGGGGGCTGCTGTGTCTCTGGCTGCCACATTGGTGTGTACCCAGTTCCTCCCTCTACCTTGGTGGGGTCTGGAATCGGGCCGTGGTTTCCTCCCTTGGTCTTGGTATCTGCCGTGGCCTCGCCAGCTCTTCCGCATGAGTCATGTGTTTATGTATTTGTGGAGGCAGAGGACTGAGGAAGGACAATAGGATGTGAGATGGCTAGCTCGTCTATAGCTGCTGATTTGGGGAGACCATTTCATCTTCTCACTCCGGCTCACCCCTGTCTCCACAGCTGAGGAAGGGGTTACAGACCCTCCCCTAGCCTTCCTATCTTATCTTGACCTGAAGACACACAGTCTGGGTCCACTCTGGGGAGGACAGAAACAATCTCCTGCAATGGCTGAGGAGGGTCCCATGTCTAAATCCCAGCTCTTGCAGTAAGGTTCGGGGTTAAGAGTAATATTGTGGCACAGAGCTAAGGAGATGGGTGTTTGAACCTCAGATTTCCATCCTTGGGCAAGTAACTAGCTCCCTTTTTTAGTTAAGTCTCAGCTACACAGTGTATGACAGTTTATATAGGCTTTGGGATTAGTAATAAGATAATCTATAACTCTTGAAGTATACCAGGTGCTATCATAAGCCCTTTCTATTACTGATTTTTAAAAATCTTTCTTTCTTTTATTTTCCTTCCTTCCTTCTTTCTTTCTTTCTTTCTTTCTTTCTTTCTTTCTTTCTTTCTTTCTTTCTTTCTTTCTTTCTTTCTTTCTTTCTTTCTTTTCAAGACAGGGTTTCTCTGTGTAGCCCTGGCTCTCCTGAAACTCACACTGTAGACCAGGCTGGCCTCGAACTCAGAAATCTACCTGCCTCTGCCTCCCTAGTGCTGGGCTTACAGGAATGCGCCACCATGCCTGGCTTAAAAATCTTTTATAAAATTGTTTTATTTATTTTTATGTTATGTGCATTGGTGTTTTGCCTGCATGCCTGTCTGTGTGAGAGTGTCAAATCTCCTGGCACTGGAGTTATAGACAGTTGTGAGCTGCTAGGAATCGAACCCGGGTCGTCTGGAAAAGCAGTCAGTGCTCTTAACCGCTGAGCCAAATCTCCAGACCTATATTACTGATTTTAATATAGTGACGCTTGAGGCTAGAGTTGATCTTTCACCTGCTCCGCAGATGAACTTATATAGTTGTCCAAGTCAGGAGCTGGGGATTCAGCAGCCTGTGAGTAAATCCAGTCTCCAGCAACTAAGGGCCAGGCCACAGTTCAGACAGCACGGTGCATGCTTAGGTACGCTGTGTTTTTGGAGCACAGTCACCCAGAGCCTGGGCTAGAGACCCTCTTGGTAGATGTGTGGCCAAGCTGCTCAAGCTCTCTGTGTCTTGGGTCCTCTTCTGTGTGCTGTGACTAACAGTAATTGCTTCCTTCCAGAGTCGTAAGGAACACTTGAGGTAATTTAGGTTAAACATTTCATTCATGGTCTTCTGTGTCCTAGAGCCTCTTTATAGAGAGCTTTGAGTCTTTCACTTTGATTTCCAAGGGCAGGACCTCTGTGTTGTTCCTGGCTAAGCTGAAAAATCCCTCTCTGTCGTCCAGTTCTCTGATCCCTCCCAGAAGCCCTCCCTGTCCCTCGGGATTGGTGATAGAGTCCTGGGCAAGCATTTGCTCCTGGCGTCCTGGTCCAGAGCCTCTGCACTGTGTGGTTGGCCCTGGAACCAGATTCCTTCTGATTCTTATCTCAGTCCCTTTAAGGGACCCTGTGTTTTATTTTCTGGGCTCCATTTGGCTTCCTAGATGGTGCCCACCTGTGTCCACCCATGTCATACCTGTAGAAGGCTCGAGAGGAGGAAATCTCCAACTTTAGACTCAGAATCCCCTATAAACCCTTGCTCTGACCACTTAATAGCATGGTAATGTTAGGCAAGGTTATGACCAATGTAAATCTCAGTTTCCCATATTCCGGGGATGGTCATGGTACCCATAATAGTCAGAAGAAGAGGTGATACAGAGAAAGCAGGATGTGGGCACTGTCTTGTCCACACTAGCCCCTGTTTACAGACACCCACAGCCAGACTTCTCCCTTGATCTCCAGGCTCTTGAGTCTACTGCCTACTCAACATCTGTTGAGATTGTCTCCCTGACCATCTCTGCGGCCATGTCCCCTGGATGTCTGTAGGTGTCTGCTGGCTGCTCTCCCTCTAACCCATGAATGTGTCAGCTTACCTTCTGCTGTGAGGTCCCCGAACCAGTGCCCTTCTAGCCTGGGCTCTTAGCGCTTGTCCTGATTCACATAGCTTGCCTGGATGCTGGGTATGTGCTTCCTCTTGTCTATAGCAAATGCCACTCTCTCCGGCCCTGCCTCCAGTCACTGCTTTGGGTTCCTGTCCTCTTGTCACCGTTCCAGTCTCTGAGTCATACTCCCCTCCTCAGAGGAGCAGCCTCCAGCCATTCTGCTTATAACTGTCACTCATCAGTCTGTTTTGTTTTTTTTTTTTACCCTGATCTTGGTTCACCTAACTGCTACCTCCATATTTTCATGTCCTGACTTCTGTCCTTCTGTCCCTTCCTCTATGTGTTTTCTTATGCCCTTTTGATTAATTTGGAAGTTCCATGAAGGAATGGACACAGCCTCTCTTCTTTACCATTCTATGTAGGCAGTAAGTATTGGCTACATAACCATGTTCTAGATAAAGACACGGCAGGCCAGCGGTAATGGCCCCTGCATCCACATGGCTAGGATTCAGTCTGTGATGGGAAGATGTCACTTTCCTCTATGCACTGCCGTGGGCTGGAGGGACCAAGAGCAGATGGCTACCTGTGCATCCTTCAACTGTCTTGCTGCTGCTTTCCAGGAAGAGGCCCATCACAGGCTGGGCTCTGATGGTGCATGTTCTGCTCATGATTGATCTCTCCTCCCTAGAGGCCCTGCTGAGACTAAAATCTCCAAAGCTCTGATTTCTCTCAACCAAGTCAAGGTTGGGGGATGAATATACCCCCGAAGTCTCCTTCTGTGTGCCCATGGTAGATGGTGGGAACTGGGGCAGCTTTCTACCCCAGTCCCTGGCCCTCAGCCTCCAAGTGGACCAGCATCTCGGCGTTTGTTAAAGCAATTAACAGGGCGGTCCAGGCCTAGAGGCTGGGGCCAAAGTCTGACTCACACCTTCCCTTCCTCCCCTCCGGCCGCCAAACGGTAGAGGCCCACTTGGCCTGCCAGACAGCGTCTGCAGAGTGTGTGCAAGGGGCCAAAAATGGCATCTTTCTCTCATTAGAGGCTTTTATGTGAATACAACTGCTATTTTGGAGTCTAGTGCTTGGCGGGCCTCTGGGCCTCAGTGCTGTTTGCAGCAGTTCAGAGAGCAGTGGCCTGGCCCAGCTGTGGTGTGAGCAGGGGCTCTGGAGCCTGCGGCCCTGACTTCTCTATAGCCTGGGGGCTGAGGCCCAAGGTTCTGAGATTTAATGTCTTCCTCACCAGGCTTAGGTGGAAGGGGTGAGCTGGAAGGGTCTGAGAGCTGGGTGAGGCAGAGATTCTTAGGGTCTCTGAATTTAGACCCAAGGTGTTGCCCCCAACCCCATAAACACACTCCAAAGGTGAGGTGCCCAGGGAGGGCCTGGGGCAAGTCCTGTGAATGGTTGGAAGTCATCAGATCTGTAAAGTCTTCAGGGTGAAAAAGAATTTAGTCGCACAGGGGACAGGTTGTTAGAGTTCCCAGAAGCAGAATACAGGAGAAGCTGAGAGTGTGGCTGTGGCGGAAGCTCACAGGTTGTAGAGAGAAAAGGAAGGGGTCTCTGGGATCCAGAAGGAAGAACTGATGACAGGAACATTTATCTGGGGAGGTGGGGTGTGTGTGGGGGCTGTCTGCTCTTGCACAATAGCCTCAGCCTGGCTAATGGGAACGGGGTGTGGCTAAGAAGGTCAGTCCCCTGCCCACTGCCGTTTCTAAGCCTTGGGTAGTCTGCTAGACTATTCAGTATGGTGGAAATGTGCTATGTTTTGCCGTCCAATATGGTCACCACAAGCCACGGGTGACCAGTAAACACTCGAGATGTGGCTAATGAGAATGAGGAGCTGAGTTTTAAATTTTATTACATCTCAATCCAAGCCATTTGCACTTAAATAACCGCATACAGTTTGCGGCTGTGGTACTGAATTACGTTGGGCAAACGGTTTTAGAGAGCTCAGAAGGTGTTCTCTGGCAGGATCTGTATGGAGAGAGGGGAACCAGCAGTCTGTTGGCTGAGCAAGACTAAAGGTGGATGAAGTGTCTCAGAGATTCGAGGAGTATCCAAGGTCTCACAGTCAGAGGTGGCTGAGCTGGCTCAAATCATATCCGTTTGACCCCCAACTTCCTGACATTTCTACTAACAAGGAGCTGATCACCGGGGACCTGAGGAGGGTAGCATCTGTTTATACTGTGAGAGCTGTTTCTAGAACCTTCTCCCAGGCCTGCTTTTCTGAGTTTGGTCTCCTTCCAATGGTAGGTGTTTTGTGTGGAAAGAGAACATGTCTTTGCCCAACTTTTGGAGCAGAATGGAGGTACTAGGGGCACAGCCAAAAAGGTGGGATGTCTGGGAACAAGGTTTCCATCCATTTCCTGCTTTCAAAGCAATTTCAGGAGAGTTTGTTTCTTTCCCTCTTTCGGCATCCTGCTAGCTCTGTAGAGAGCTGAACTCTCCGAGTACCTAATGTTGAGTGAAGAAGAGAGGGCCAGGGGAAGGTGGAAAAGGCAGGGTTCCAGAAGAGTCCAAATTATGAATGGCTGGAGAACACACAGCCCCTGGCTACACAAGTGCTGCCCTCCAGTGAGGAGAGGCTACATGTGCTCCTTCTAGTGAATCAACCTCCACAAGGAGGAGGCAGTTCTGTGCTAGAAACTCTCCACCAGTAATTCACCAAAGAACCACAAGAGTCTTACACCTCACACTGGGTTAGTTTCTCCAGTGCAAATTGTAATCTCTCTGCAACAAGCAAAATCAGATGTTTGAGGTGGGTATAAAAGTCCAACACCAGCTGGGCAGTGGTGGCACACTTTAATCCCAGCACTTGGGAGGCAGAGGCAGGTGGATTTCTGAGTTCGAGGCCAGCCTGGTCTACAGAGTGAGTTCTAGGACAGCTAAAACCACACAGAGAAACCCTGTCTTGAAAAACCAAAACCAAAATAAAAGTTCAACACCAGATGGTGGTACACACCTTTAATCCCAGCATTTGGGAGGCAGAGGCAGGAGGATCTCTGAGAATCTAAAGCCAGCCTAGTATATAGAGTGAGTACCAGGATCGCCAGGGCTAAACAGTGAAACCCTGTTGGAAATACAAAAACAAAACAAAACAACAATAACAACAAGCCTCCGAGGTTGGGGTCTCTCTCCGGCTGTCACAGCCCTGCCTGAAGCCTTAGGTGCTTAGCATTTTGCTTTTTGCTACTTGTAAAGAGCTCCTGCTACAAGCCAGGGATTCTGAGATTGCTTTTGCTTTTGCTACATTTTGAAATCTGTGCTCATTTATTTCCCACCAGTCTTCTTTAAACACGGTCATTGCTCCCCTCTTTCACGGTGTCTCTAGATTTTCACACATTGGTACAGGATCAAAAAGGCCTGCAAGATGGCTCAGCTGGTAAAGGCATACAAGCCTGAGGACCCGAGGTTGCTCTCAGCACCCAAGTAAAGGCGGAAGAGAACTGACTCTGCAAAGCTGCCCTTTGACCTCCATACTTGCACATGCACACTGAACAGAAATAAAAATAGAAATGAGAGATGGCGTATAAAAACCAGATTTTCTTTTTTCTTTTTTTTTACAAAGAGAGGGAATTAGGGGAATTAAAAAAGAACTGCCACATGCTACCACCATTTATTAAAGACACCATGTTAGAGGCCAGGGCAGTAACTTGAGGATAAAGGGCAGGCTGTGTAACACAAGGTCCAGAGCTAGTCCCCGGCAACAGCACAAATGCAAGGTGCTTCTGACAGCCTGCATGCGATCCCAGGTGTCAGACCGGGAGCTGTGTGGAACACACTGGCGAGTTAGCCTGGCCGCGTGCTGAACTCTAGGATTCCGTGGTGAGAAACCCTGCTTCATTCTAAGACGGCATGTGATCAAGGAAAACACGCATTGCCAACCTCTGGCCTCCACGTGCACATACCAGAACATACATGTGCACCCACCCACATGTGAACACATGTCTACACACCAAAAGAAAATTTAAAAGAGCATTTAACACACACACACACGTATGCATCCACCCCCACACACACATACACACACACACACACAGAGTAAAAACTGTCATAACTTTCCTTTCCTTAGATAGGCAATTGAAACCACCATTGTGATCATTTAGGAGTGTCTTTGTAGGAGAGAAAAGAGGAGCAGTCTCTTAACACATGTGATTGGTTCAGAACAAACCGGACACTGCAGTATAGTATATGCCAAGACGTATGGAAACCATAAAAGACAGGCTGATGAGAGCTGGTCCAAAGCTCAGACCCTCCCGGCATGGAAGCCCTGCCTCAGCCAGCTGGGAAAGGTCACCTTCCTGGGAAGGTGTTTATCTATCAACACAGCTGGCTGCTCCGGAGGTCTTATGACTTTCATTTGTGATGATATAATGAGAGAGGAAATGATATATCCAGTTTCCCTCCTGACTGCCCATTCCCCTGAGCGGTTCGTTGGACCAATCAAACACCTCCACGAGCATGGAATTCCTGGTTAAGAAAAGCCCTCCCAGCAGCGTCAGGACCCCCACCAGGTAGGGCTTCCTCTGTAGCCTGCTCACTTAGCTCTGTACCCTCAGTGTTGTCCAGACAGCTCTGGCGAAGAAGGCAGAACCAGAACTGAGTGGTGGAAAGAGGCTCAGGGGCTTAGCTTGCAGGGCTGGGGGTCTCATATTTCCAGAGAGTGAGAGATGTTCTTGTCTACATTAAGGGTGGGTCATCCTTGGGACTCAGAAGAGAAGGGGAAAGTAGAAGTTAAGATATCTTACATCAAAAGCCACCTTTGAGGCAGGGTCAGAGGTTGTGCTGCAAGACCCTTCTCTCATGCATACGAGGCTTTGGGTTCCTGCTGGACGAGAGGGGTGGGCCCACATGACTTCTCCATTCCTAAACAAATAGCAAGCTCAAGATGCACTCAGGGCATATCTGCCCTCCTTGGTGTTTGCCTGCCGAGCTGGCCCTAGCAGATAATGTCTGTGGCTGAGATGGTGATGAGGGGGGCCTGGGCAGGTGCTCATGTGGTCACTAGTCATATTTGGGCAGATGGATGATGGCTAGACATTGGCCAAGATCTGTGTTGGCAGTTTGTGCTTGGGAAAGATTTGACTTAGAATTCTCTGGAATTATCTGCTTACATGAGGATCAGGGACCTGACAGAAAGGGACACTGCGGCACCAAAGAAGATACCTTCACCTTAGGCTCTAGCTCGTGTTCAGAATCTTTCAGTTGTGTCACTGTTCATCCCCGTGGTGGCTTGAATAGGTTTGACCCCCATAGATTCATTTCTTTGAATGCTCCGCTGTAGGTAGTGGCACTATTAAGAGGTGTGGCCTTATTGAGGGAGGCGTGGTCTTGTTGGAGGAAGTGTAGGCAATCTTTGAGGTCTCCTGGTACTCAGGCTCCACTCAGTGAGGAAGAGCGCCTCCTCCTGGCTGACTGCAGAAAACAGTGTCTTCCTTGCTGCTTGTGGATCAAGATGTAGAACTCTCAGCTCCTTCTCCAGCACCGTGTCTGCCCACACACTGCCATGCTTCCCACCATGACGATAATGAACTAAGCTTGTGAACCTGTAAGGCAGCCCCAAGTAAATATTTGCCTTTATAAGAGTTGCCTTAGTCATGATGTTTCTTTACAGTAATAAAACCCAAACTAAGACACTCTCCTTACTACCTACTGATCAGGCAGCCTGCCCCCTGAATTTCCTTTCTGGGTAGGATTTCCAAGAATCTCATCCTGTGAATGGCTGGTCAGCATCACTTATTTCAGGAAACCTTCCCTAACTATCACTATTTCCTGCCTGAGTAAGAGGCTCTGGCCAACATCACACTTGTTCTGTGGCTCTGTGTGTCCTTTCTGCATAAGTGTACGAGAGACATTTTTTTTTATCACATCTCAGACCTTGTGAGGAGTGCTCTAAGAATACTTATTAAGGGACTGGAGAAATGGCTCAGTGGATAAGCGCACAGGACCTCTTCCAGAGGTCCTGAGTTCAATTCCCAGCAACCACATGGTGGCTCACAACCATCTGTAATAGGATCTGATGCTCTCTTCTGGTGTGTCTGAAGGCAGCTACAGTGAACACACTCGATAAAGAAATAAATACAAACATTTTTTTGTTTTTGTTTTTGTTTTTTTCTGAGACAGGGTTTCTCTGTGTAGCCCTGGCTGTCCTGGAACTCACTCTGTAGACCAGGCTGGCCTCCAACTCAGAAATCTGCCTGCCTCTGCCTCCCAAGTGCTGGGATTAAAGGCGTGTGCTGCTGCCACCACCACCTGGCAATTTTTTTAAAAAAATAAAAAATATTTATCAAAGCAGATGTATGAGCTGGCTGGCACACATCTTCCCTCATACTTTGAAATTTAGCATGTGATTTCAGAAGGGCAAACAGGCCTGGAGCTGTCATTGCCAACCTGGGCTAACCTGGGCCAATTTGGGCCAACCTGGGATGTGTAGTATCCCCAGGCCTGGGTTTCCAGTGGCCCCCTTTGGTGCATAGTTTGAAACCAACAGATCCTTTTGTCTTATCATCAGCTCCAAGACTGGGCTCAGAGGTGGTAGGGAAAAAGAGCCTCACAAGTCATGCTGGGAGTTGGTGGCGAAGAATAAGGATGGACTATTTAGGCCAAAGATTTGAGTGCTAGGTCCATTATCTAGTTAGGTGACCTTAGGCAAGTGTCTTAATCTCCCTGACTTTCAGAGGCATTGTGGGTAAAATAGGAATGATAAGCACACCTGCTACAAAGGACTGTAGAGAGGATTAAATGAGGTTGTGCATATATCAGCACCCACTGAGAGCAGCTGAAGAAAGGTAAAGACGGTGCTTTGTATGCTAGGAGCTAAACTATTACACTCCTAAGGGCCGCCGGTACAAACGGGGACAGAGAGGCACAACATGAAAACCCATCCACTGGATGAGTCGGTGGTCTGTTCAAAGAGGAGGCAGCAGCCACTGAACAATGGGTCACCAGGACAGGGGAGGTGACTCTGAGGGAAAAGTGGCACCCAGGCAATCAGCCAGGCGAGGAAGCCAGAAGGCAAGTTCAGCAGAGTGGACTGACTTAGAGTGTTGTCAGCAAGGTCAGAGCTGGGAGGTCTTCAGTGGCTAGTGTGTGCTTATATTCTAAGAACACTGAGGGTTCCCGAGAGGGAAAGGCAGGTATGTACTAGAGTGCTGGAGAGTGTATTAGCCAGAGTTCATTAGAGTAGCATTTATTAACCTGTGGATTGTGACCCCTTTAGGGGATTTGCATATTAGCAATCCTGCATATCAGATATTTATATTATGATTCATAACAGTAGCAAATGACAGTTATGAAATAGTAACAAAGTAATTTTATGTTTGGGGGTCCCCACACATGAGGAACTGTATTAAAGGTTCACAGGTCTGGAAGGTTGAGAACCACTGCTCTAGAGGAACAGAATGAATATACACTGAACGGATTTATTAAATTAGCTTGCATGATACTGTCTGGGTAGTCGGACAACAGCTGTCTTCACACTGGAGAGAATGACAGCCCAGAAGCAGCTCGATCTGTGAGATGGGGTGTCTCAGTCGTCCCCATCTGGCAGTGAAGGTCTAGAAGATTCCTGGTCTTCAGTTCACGCTAGGTTCTGATGTCAGTGGGGGCAGCCGCAGAGTTCAGGAACCCAAGATTACAAATCAAACAAATGAACCCTGCCGGCATGACAGAACAACAGGAAGGCAAGCAAGGCAAAACCCAAAACATACTCCTCCACCTACTTAAATCTGGCTGCCACCAGAAGATCCACCCACTTGGAGGGTCTCCCTGATTCAAAGAACTCGACAAAGAAAATGGCCAGGAGAACGCACCCAGGAGCTCATCTCCCTCTAACCCCAGGAGGAGACTTACCGAGCTAGCAGCGGTAGAGATCCAGACACGATGACAACCAAGATTAACCATCGCAGAGTTCTAGCTAAACTGGCCAGTGGTTAGAATAGGGAATTTTACTCCGAAAGCTTTCCCATGAACCCCTCCCGGCAGACATGTGGTCTGAGTAGGGGTATCCGATAGTTTCAAAATCACTTAGAATGACTGGGGCGCTGTTTCCTCCATAACCTTGAAAGGCCTTGGATACTCTCTTCACCCGACTAGCCTAGCCTCCATGACCCAGTGATCGTTCCCCAGTACGCTTCCTTCCATGTCGCCTCCAGGAGGCTGTGCTTGCCTCTGGAAGTCCACTCAGAGCTTTCTAGTCCATTTGCTCTGGACTACCCCTCCCTCTTCAGTAAAGTGTTGGACTACTTCATCTGAATGGCCTGGAACGCCATGCCTCCCTTCCTTCCGTCTGTCCATCCGTCTGTCTGTCCATCCGTCTGTCTGTCCACCTGATCTGCATCCTGTTGTTCTCTCGCTTCCTGTTAGCCTCTCCCACATGTGCAAACTGCATATGAGAGATAACTTAATCTTTGTGGTAGAGTCCTCGAAAGGGCTCAACAACTACTTACTGAGGGAATGAGAGGCCGGCAGGTGGGGCCTGGCTTTAGACTGCCCAGAATGACCTGGGCCATGATCAATCCTGATTTCCAGGGAGGTCCAGGGAGGAAGAGGCCTGGCTTTGCATCTTGGTGTGGGCCTCTGTGGGGATTCTGGGAGGCTGCAGATTACCGGGAGTGCATGTCTCTGGATTTGGTGAGGATTGCCCATGGTCAAGGCTTACTGCTGTGGTTCTCACCTTCCTAATGCTGCGACTTGTTGATACAGTTCCTCATCTTGTGCTGACCACATCCATAAAATTATTTTGTTGCTACTTCATAAATGCAATTTTGATACTGTTATGAGTTGTAATGAAAACATTTATATTTTCCAATGGTCTTAGGTAGCCTCTGTGAAAGGGTGGTTCAACGCAGTAGGCATTCACTGCCAGGACTTGCAGATGTGAGGGCAGAACCAAGAGTCCGCCTGTCAATGCACAGTGTTCAGTCCACAGTCTGGAAGGGGCAGCTCTTCTGTGGTCCCAGGTGATATTCACAAAGGTTGAGACCCGTAGGCTGAGAACCCAGTTAGAGGAAGAAAGCCAGTTTCTTCTGCCTTCACCTGTTTCTAAGACAGATTAGGATCTGCTGAACAGAATCATCCCAATGCCCACACCAGAATTCTATCTTGCTGAGCTGGGGATTAGAAGCAGGGGCTATCAGAGGATACAGACAGATGTGAGTATGCTCTTTTGAGAGGCCCTTAGATTCTCCCAGTCTCCTCAGCCCACCCTCGGAATTTCCCAGAAAATACATCTAAGCCGTATAGCTCCTAAGCAACACAAACTACAGGCTCTTAGGCTAATGTTGAACCTTTCCCATTAAGACATTCATTCATTTATTCATTATTCACTCACTCACTGTTTATTGATAATCTACTCAGTAGGAATCTTTATTTTTAAGTTCCGAAGCTACCAGAGGATAGGAAATAAAATGTCTGTAATGGCGTTTCTATAACTCAATAGGAGTGGATATCTAAGCCTAAATAGGTTACCAGGTGGTTCTTTCCCTTCTGGTGGTGTGGTAAGAGCCCACGCCACAACTCTTTGGTTGTAGAAGCCTCCTGAGGCTAGGTGGTGGGCTTCTCATGTCCATGAGGGGGTGGGCAAGGTCCTGTCCCTGAGGCAGAAGCCCCTGGGGTGTGATTGGTGAGTGGCTCCTGGCCTCACAGTACCGGGCCCTACGGTCATTACTCTGTCTTTCTGTTCTCTCAGCTGTGTGTCAGCCTCCCTGTCAGAACCGGGGCTCCTGCAGCAGGCCTCAGCTCTGCGTCTGCCGTTCCGGCTTCCGTGGGGCGCGCTGCGAGGAGGTCATCCCTGAGGAGGAATTTGACCCTCAGAATGCCAGGCCTGTTCCCAGACGCTCAGTGGAGCCAGCCCCCAGCCCCCACAGGAGCAGCGAGGCCAGAGGAAGTCTAGTGACTAGAATCCAGCCACTGCCACCACCACCGCCACCACCTCCATCTGGGTAAGTCTCCTCCTGGGGTGGGGAGGGTGCTGTGGGACAGTTGCTCGTCAGTAAGTAGACAATAATGCCCACACCTGTGTCACAGGTCTGTGAGGACTGCAGCACTGAGCACAAGTACCAGTTCTCTATAACCCCCCACTTCATCCTTATTCATGTCACAGCTCCTCCAACTACTGTCACTCTCACACACATGCACACGCACACACGCACACACATACACGCGCACACACACATATACATACATACACACACACACACACGCACATGCACGCGCGCATACACACATACATGCACACACACATACATACATGCACACACACGCACACACGCGCGCGCGCACACAGACACACACATACATACATGCATGCACACACACGCGCACGCGCACGCGCACACACACACATGCACACACACAGACACACACATGCACACATATAGACACACACATGCACACATATACAGACATACACACAAACACACACATACAGACACACACACACACACACATATATATAGATGTAGATGTAGATGTAGCTATAGATAGCCCATTCTGTCCACTCACCACCAAGCTTCTCTTCTTAGAGGGAGGAGAAGGTACCTATGGAAAAACTGAATAGTATAAAAGGAGTGGGGGGAGGGGCTGGCAGCCATCCCTGCCCTGCTTGTCCCCCTTCCTCCCCCGTACCCAAATCTGGCTAGATTTTTTTTCTAGCTTAGGATGGGAAGTCTGAACTTGGTAAACTGGTTCCTTTCTAGGAGGCTGTTTGCTCTGGGCTTTTTAGGTTGGTTTTTCCATTCGCACCAGTTAGGGAGTTCTTTCTGAAATGCTGCAACCGACCTTGTCTTGCTGAACCAAGGGGAAAACCGGTTGGTCCTCTCTGAGCCAAGAGAACCAGGGGGAGGGGAGGCTGACTTTGAGGTCAGGCAGGTCCTCAGCAGGAAAGGTTGAGAGAGACCTGCTGAGACGCAGGAAGAGGAGGAGATGCCCAGCGAGTCTGAAGTCAGCAGGCTGCTCTAAGGTAATAAGGTTCTGGGGCCTTGAGCACCCAGACACGTGCTTCCAAGGGCAGCAGGGAGAAAGGATTCATGGGCTAGCCCAGCTTGAGGCTTAAGGGCACTCCAAGATCAAAAGCCAGTAGGCATCCACTGCCGAAGCTTGCAGAGGTTAGGGCAGAACCAAGGGTCTGAGTGGACAATAGAGAAGGCCTGGGATTGGCTATGAGCTGGTGGGCGGGGCCTGGCCCTGGCCCTGATTGCTCTAAGCTGTGAGTGGCAAGCAGTAGGCCTGTGTGATGCCAGGGACCCTGTTTCCCTCTGCAGAGCTGTTCACTCTTCCTCCAGATAGGCTATTCCTTGGATCAGGAACACTGAGGGGAAAGGCATAAAGTACACTGCCCCTAACATCTACCACCGTGCCTGGCACACTGTAGGTGCTCCATCAGTCTGTAAATGAATGACTGCAAGGTGAGTCTTAAGTTGTGTATGTTTTATATCCAAGGGATATTGTTCGTGGTGCAGGACCTATCAGAGGCCAAGGGCCTGGGTGAGGTCTTTGGCCCACACCGGGGCCATCCCTGACTCTCACAGGCACTCAGGCCAGAGGCCTACAGTGATGTCCTTAATGCACTGCAGTGTCTAGGCCGGTCCCGTCATGTTCTGCCCCGAGGCCTCCATGCATGAAATCTGGGAGAGAATAAGCACCCCACCGTCGGCCGCTGTCCACCCAGCTGTGTTTTGCTTTGAGAAGCCAAATCCTGCATGCCTGGTAGTGCTAAACATTTCCTGTGAGCCCGGCCAGGTTTCCCAAACAGCTGCTGGCCTCCGTCCTGATAGTGGTTTGGACAGGCCATGCCTGACCAGACAAAGCAGTGACATGACAGAGAGGACATTCTAGGACAGGGAAGGAGGGGGAGATGTCTGGGGAGAAAGCACTGCAGGAATTGTGATGGTCGAAGCTCTTTCAGAAGAGCACCAGGCAGAGGCTAGGATGTGTGGACCAGAGGAAGATGGGGGGAGGCGTGGATGGAGAGTCCCAGCAGCAGGCTGGATGCTCATGGAGACCAGTGTGCCTTGATGTGGCTGGCTGCATAGCCTGGGGACCTTCTCCAGCACTAGGTTCAGGCTTCTGCTCTAAAACTGAGCAGAAGGCCTGCTTACCTACAAAGCAAAGGAACAAGCGCTTTGGGAGTCAAGGCTGGTTACAGGAGACAAGTGGGCTATGGGGAGCTGCTTTAGACAAGGATCTAACCTGAAAATTGATTTCCGGGAACTTGTCGATGCACAGTGTTCAGTCCACAGTCTGGAGGAAGCATCTCTTCTGTGGCCCCAGGTGATATCTGCTCAGGCTGCGGGTCTGTTCAGAGCCACCGCTTCCTGCCTGGGTTTTGGATTCTCTAAGCTCTGGCTCTTGTTCTGAGTTTACAGCCAGCATCTGTGTGGCATTAGCACACATCCTAATCGCTCTGAGCCAGTAGCCTCCATCTGATGGGATTACCAGAAGGATGAAATTAGATCAGCTAAGTAGGGTACTTGGTGTGGTGTGGTATCTGATTCTGTCAGTTAGTATGCCAGCCATCAGTAGGCAGGTTCTTTCTTGCCATGAGGACTTGGGTAGAGAAGAGAAAAGTGCAGCCCAAAGGGGTACAGCATACAGATCTACTGGGGGTAGCTTTAGCTGACTTGGGGGTGTGGTATTTACAATAGGATCATTGTTACCACCCACACCGGAGAAGCCAAATCAGTGGACAGGTTTTGTTTTTCCAGGTATCACTACTTACTGCTCTGAAGAACCTCTCTCTCTTTCTCTCTCTCATCTCAGCTGAGAACTTTCTTTACCTCCTATGTCCCCTTTCTGAGTGTTTGCTGGGGGCAGTTCTGGGACTGTAGAAAGGCCACCTAAGGTTTATAGGGAGTCCTTTGTCCCCTCCCCCTCCCCACTGCCCTAGCATCTCTCTGGCCAGCAGAAATGACCTGGCAGCTAGAGTGACCAGGCAGAGTTATACAGCCTGCAGCCTAATGCAAGTGATTCTTGATTTGGCTTCTTCCCAAGAGAGGTGACAGGGAAGGCTCTGTCTCCCTTTCAAAGCATACAAAGCACGCTGCTTCAAGATAGTTTTCTCCTGGGAGACTTCCCCAAAAGGGGTAAGGACTTCTGGGCCTTTGAAGAGTTAGCGTATACCCAGATAACAACGATATCTGAGACTTAGAGAACCTAGGTTCTGGGCAGGGCAGGGCTGGCCTTGGGATGCACTCGTGTAAATTATACAAAGACTGGACTTGTCAGGTGGTGAACATCTCTAATCTCAGCACTTGGGAGGCAGAGGCAGGTGGATCTCTGTGAATTCCAGGCCAGCCAGAATGACAGTGAAACCCAGATGTAGCCCAGGGCATGCAATCCAGCGTTGAGTCTAGAGCTAGGGGTTCGGGGAGCAGTTTTGAGGAAGGTGAAAAACAGTGTGTCATCCTTCTCCTGTGTGGGAGAGCCAGTGAATCTCTTCCTTCTGCTGTGCTTGGCCCAAAGCAGACATGTCTGGGTTGCTGAGGCAGGCCTCAGCTCACTCAGGAGAGCAGGGAACAGGGGCCCTCTAGAATCCCACCGCTCCATTCAGGAAACAGCCAGTCAGGTTTTACTTCCCATAATCCCCTCTTCCTTTCCCCCACCCGTAAGTCTGAATGAGGAAATCTGGTCCAAAGAGACCCCCAAATCTCTGATGGAATCTGAGTATTTCTCTTTTCTAAAGACCTCTCAGAGCTGAGGATTAGCAGGCCCCCAGCTGTGGTTTTTAGAACAGAACTATATAAAGTTCTCCATCACTACAACCAAATATCCGAGGTGGTTAACTTAGAAGAAGAAATGGTTTTGTTTCGACTCATAGTTTTGAAAGTTCTAGTCCAGGATTGAGTAGACCATTGCTTCAGACCTCTGATTGCCAAGCCAGAGAGAATGTGTGGGGAAGCTAGATGCTCACTTCATGGCTAAGAAGCAAGAGATGAAGAAGATACCATGGTCCTAGATCCCCTTTGAGGCTATAGCCCCTCCTACCAGTGACCGAAGGACCTCCCACTAGCTCCCCCTCATCTCCCACTAGCCATCCCCACTTTTGTAAAATTTCTACCAACTCCAAATTGCACCATCCTGGGGATCAAGCCTCTAACCCCCAGGTTGTAGGGAGACAGTTCGGATACAACCTATGAGCTCTCTTCCTGGCTCTGCCTGAGCCCCAGCCATTTACAAATAGAAGGAGTTGAGCTATTGGCCGCTTACCTGCTCAAATCCTGCAGCTCAGTGGTGGGGGCTACTGATCACCACTGCCACCAGCACCACCACCCAGACTTTCCGCACACCCACCATGTTTCAGACACAGTGCTGCAGTGCTAGTCAACCCTCCTTTCGACCCCCGCATGAAAGTCTGCCGCTTAATGATAGCTAGGAAGCGGATGCCGTACAAATGTCTTTTGGTCAGTTATGCCTCTGGAGTATAAATGGAGACAAGGGAGGTGAGTCCCCAGAGCAAAGGGTAAGGAGGTCCCCAGAGGTCCACAGCGCTCCTTGCACCTTGCTAGCAGGTCTACATCTCTGCCTACCGTGGTGGATGTTCAGGGTAGGCTGGGAGGACCAGGGCTGCACTCAGGGTGATGTTATTACAGTTTAACTGTGGTGTGGTGGTTTCCGGTGTGGCATTAGGATAGAGGTTGAACTTCAGGGTTGTGACAAATCAGGATTGAGACTGTGGGTCTTTTGTATGTAGAATGGCTGTTTTAACCTCCTCTCTGTTGGAGTCCTAACGGGGATGCTAGGTGCTTTATGGGTTCCATCTAACCCAGCCCTGGCCACAAGAAGGCCCAGCGGTTGTGAGCGAGGCTCGTAAGTCAGACAGCATGGTTTCACAGGATTCTGCTCACCAGCTGTGGGATGTGGTGGGCATCTTTTTTTTCACTTCACTCAGTGTAATATGCAGCTTCCTCTGATGCTTGACCACACAGGGCTATGGGTTGAAAGATGACAGACCCAGGAGAAAGTGCTGAGTCACAGGGCTCTGGATGCAGTACTCCACAGCGAGGAGAGTTTCTCCTTTCGATCTGGGTTCCAATGGGAAAGTGGAGGGGGTTCTGTGGGGACAGTTTAATAAAAACTCTGTTTACAAGGTGTGGGCAGGGGATGGGGAAATGAGAGGGGTGGAACTCAGTGACAAAGTCTGGTCTCCTTTTAAGGGACAAGAGGCAGTTGCTAGGATCCACAACAGCAGAGCTGCAGGAGCAGGCTGCCCCCAGGGCCTAGCCTACAGTGCTTCTCTGTGAGGCTGTGAGAAGAGGGACCTCCACTTTTGGGGCCTCCTGTGCTCTGATCTCTCCCTGGAATTCCCCTTTGGGTAATATCCAGGCTGAAGAAGCTCCAGGGTCTTGTGTGATCTGAGAGGGGTATCTGGGGCCATCCAGGCAGGTAGATAAGCCTCCAGCTCACAGAGTAGCCTGTGTCCTGTGAGCAAGGGGGGCGTCGGTCTACAGTGAGAAAACTGAGGGTGACCCTCATATGAACAACACACTTGCACTTGGTGGACTGAAGTCCTCCAGGAGTTTCATTTGGAGGGATGAGGCTATGGAGCAAGGAGGGAAGAAGGAAGGAAAGATGGCCAAAGCCCTAGAGATGGACCGTGTGACCGGGGCCTGGGTGGAGAGGGCCTCAGGAGACTGCTTGGTGGGTGTTTCCCAGACTCCTTTGAGCTCAGAGCTCTCACAGCTGTATCAGATTTCACCTCTTGCCAGGCGTGTGGAGGAAGTTTCTGATTTATGGGCCCAGTAGTTTTTCCAGTTACTCAATCTGTAAATCTGCCATCAGTTCATTCACTGGGCACTGCCAGAAAAGCCAGTGAGCACTTCCCAGGTAAGAACTTGCTTCAGCAAAGTCCAGTGGTGTTAGAATAAGACACCAATTCTAAAATACACATTTGTTTCTACGGGTGGCACTCACCGGTGGGATGAGTACTGTTCCCCACCTGACCCAGCCACAGTGCATCAGTTATACACAGACAGACACAGACAGACACAGACATATAGAAAGACAGACACAGACACACAGAAAGACAGACACAGACAGATAGACACAGACACACGCCAACAGACAGACAGACAGACAGACACACACACACACACACACACACACACACACACACACACACACACAGGAACTCCACCTCAAGGGAGTGCCTAAGGGAGAGACCTAAACTGATCAGGATAATTTCCTAGAAATGCATTAGAGCCCAAGGGTGGTATGCAAATCCTTCTGTAAGATGCCAACCCAGAGTTGCTTCTGGCTATGGGTCCACCTGTCTGTCTGCAGAAGACAGTGACCTTGCTAAATGATCCCCAGCGATGAACTATGAAAATGCGTAGTTCCCTGTGAGCTGCCGAGCTGTGGTCTTGTGTCTGTGATTCATGGTGGAAGTGAGTAGCTGCGGCAGGCACTTGGTAGAGCTTTTCTTCTCCTCAGTTCTCCTAAGAAAATATTTGTGAAAGGTCTAAAATTCAAGGAAGCTGAGTGCTTCTTGAAAGGAAAAATCCCCGAGCCTTGCAAAACAAAGATTATAAATCAAAACCTCTGGAGCTCCCAGCCGATTGCCCACACAGTGCTTTCCTGCTGGCGCCTCCGCTCTGACTACAGCCTCACTTGTCCACCCATGTGCCCTGGGTTACATCACAGCAGCTTGAGGGAATCTGGATCCGAGGGCGAGGTGGGGTCCTCTGAGTCGCCAGAGAGCCTGCACCCTTCCCAGACACCTTCCTTGGGGAAAGACAGCTATGCCTTTTGCAGTCTGAGATGTGACAAAAAAAGAATACTAATATTTTTCTTCTCTTTATAGTCTCAAGGATAGATGCTTCATAGACCTTAGCAACTTCAGCAATGACTCTATTCTATTTTTTTGTTCATTAATTCAAGAATGTTCAGTTTTCTTTCAGCATCTATGGTTTCTCTTTTTATATTTTTATATCTGTCTGTGTTGGAGGGTCATACATGCACATATGTGTGCTTGTTTGTGTGGGCAGCCTTGGCTGTGACATCTCAGGGACTCTCTCCTTGGTTTTTGAGACCGAGTCTCTCACTAGGACACGGGCTCACCCATTTGATCAGGCTGACTGACCAGCAAGCCCCCAGGGGTCTCCTGTCTCTGTGTCCTCGGTATTGGGCTTACAGGAGCACAGCACCTTCCTTACCTGACTTTTTTTGTGGGGGATCTGGGGCTCACACTCAGATGGCAAGCACTTTATAGACAAAGACATTTCCCTGTCTTTACGGCTCCTCTTTGTCACCTATGAGCTGCCAGCGTACATACACACTTACCCACTGTGACCGGGATTGACAAAAGGAAGCATCATTTAAACTCTGTGGTAACCATCTTGAGTAATCTGACAACCAAAACAGCTGCTAAATGGCTTTCTGGAAGATAGCATCTATAGGGTATATACGCTGGGCAGAAGGACAACTCACACTCTGGCAAGTACAGAACAGAGAGGTTCATCACATTCTTTGGACTGGTACACAATTTAAAACTTATGAATTGTTTCTGGCATTTTCCACTTAATATTTTCAGACCAGGGTCCATCCTTTCAGTTGCATCTAGCGATGAAACAGCGGAAATCCACACTGTGTTATAGGAGAACTACTGTATTTGATACAAGATGCATTCTGTAGGGAGAATTGTGGCTCTCAGAGAGTGAGTGCCACCTCCCCTCAGCCACCCAGCCTGAGACAGCAGATAGCCAGAGGAAGAGCTGCTCTCAGACAATCTCAGCTCATCTGGCTTCCTGCGCTGGGATGGGAGAACAGTGGTCATCTTTTGGAGTAAGCAAATATCCTGTTCCAGTAGCTGAGGGAGGCCCAGGCCTTGGACAGGTCTCTAGCAACATGTCTGTCTCTACTGCCACTTGTCTGCCCTATAGCAACTCATCTTAAGAAGGAGTCACTGTGTGCTGCTCCCACAGTTTCATCTCCCAAAGGATGGCTCCAATAAAGAAAGCTCTAGTGTGAACCCACTCTCTAGTCGCCCCTCCGCCATGCAGTCTGTGTGTCCTGAGTGGATTTCTCAGGCTGGGTAGAGGAGAGGATGCTAAAAAAGGGATGAGCTTCGAGCAGAAGCTGGCAAGGATTTTGTTCAGGCATAGCCTGCTTGCCTGCTTGCCTTCTGTCCTTCCCTTCATCCTTCTGTCTCTCCTCCACTTCTTCTTTGCTTTGAAGTAACATGGAATGCTGGATGGCTTGGACTCAGGCCCATCTTCTAAGAGCTCCCAGCAATCTGGAGGGGCTGTCAGCGGAAAGAAGGCAAGGAGAGAGCATTCCTGGGCTGTGTGGGCAGCTGCAGCTAAGGGACGTTTCTCATGGCTGTCTTCCTACCAGACACTCTCTAACCTTGTTAGTTCCCGGGGTTGGCCGCGTAGCACAACACCTCTCCAAGGCTTCTCCTTTTTTGCTGAGTTCTATAAGATGAGGCCCAGACAAGGTCTTCTACAGCTCAGACCCAAGGGTTCATATAACATTCCATGGCAAAGTTTGCCTGTCTCTGTTCCTCATTGGCTGGGTGACCTTAGACAAGTTACCGAGCTTACAGGCCAGATCTGTGAACTGGACCAAGGATCTAGGTCCTAACTTTAATGGTGATTAAATGAATTAACGTATGAGACGTGCTCAGCACAGCATGGTGGGGCCCAGAAAGAGGCCAATGGCTCCTGGAGGACCCCACCCCATAGAGGGACAGGCCTCAGTCTACATGACACCTCCTGTTTCCCCTCCCCTCAATTGTCCTTTGTCCCCATTGAGCATTACCATGAGCACATACTTTATTTATCCCTATGTGTTCACTGTCTTCTCTGCCCCTCCCACTTCCGATTCCAGCTCACATTCCGCAACTCAGGGAAGCTGGCTCCCGCCTCAGGACCATGCCAGCTTAGGAGGCCTGGGATATTTGGGTTGAACAGCTTCCTTGGCCGAGAGCTTCCTGGCCCTTGTGGCATTCTGCTTTTCCTCTCTTGGGTTCTTCTAAAAGGTTCACATGCAGGACCAGGTCGCTTGGCTGCTATGTGGAGGTGTTTGCATTGTTTACTACACCAAATTTCCATTTACAGAATGAACAGGGTAAAAATCTAGTCTGCTTTCTGGTCACCGTGCCCTGGTACCATGCTACAACCTCCTGAAGGAAATGGGGTAGCTTCCGTTGTGGCAATAGGTTTACAAGGACTCCCGCTAGACTGTAAACTCTCAGTAGGCAAGGCACTCCTTCCATAGTACCTGATAGGCTTGTGCACCTTCCAAGGGCATCATAAATATATCGTGGCTACATTGCCTTACAAATTCACAAAACCTAGGTTCCTTATGGCCTGCCAAGTCTTCTAGATGATATCGGTCCTGACTGAGAAATAGGGCCCTTCCAGGGGTAGGTAGATGGCTCCAGTGGAGAGACAGATGAAGGAACCATGAAGTTGGAAGCTCGGTGTAATCAATTATTAAGGGCAGCAACTGGGTACCCAGTCAAGTCTGTTTACGACATAAAGGGTTAGAATCTGTTCCTTCTCTTCTGAGGAGTCTGTGTCCCTGGCTCTGCTCTGGGAGGTCCTGCTGGGTCCCAGAAGAAAGCTGAAAGCTCTTGGAAGGGGCTTTGGAGGTGAAATGGAACGTCAGTTTCCCAAAAAGTTTGTCATTAGGCATGCTGGATAGAAAGGGAGGGACATTTCAGACAGCAAAGATTACAAAGGCGGTCAGCACACGGAGCCCTTGATCTACAAAGACAGTCTGCTTGGTTAAAACGATGCCAGGCCATGCTCCCTGCCACCCTGCCTTCCTTCTCTCTCCTCAATCTTAGTTTCTCGACATGTTTAGGTGTCAGAGTGTGGAAGTCTCAAGGAATACCATGAACTGTCAATACAGTTGATCTCATGACTGAAATTAGCTGGAAAGTTTTGTTAGCAGAAACTATGATGACATCTCTTGTTTGTGAAAAAAAAAAAACCCAAACCCACCCAGTTATAAGCACAAGAGCACACACACACACACACACACACACCTATGGAAAGAGCGAACTGTTGAGTGAAGTGTGACAATCTGTTGCCACATTTTCCCACTAATATTAGTTTATTGCTCCATCATTTGTTCAGTCCTGCTCTAGCAGACAAGTAGCTGCAGGCGCCAAAGCTGGAGGATTTATGGAATGCTACTTAAAGCTGAGGCCATGCTGTTCATTAGCAGATTTTCCTTGTAAGTCAGGAGGTGTTAATGGAGTTGTGCCTGAGCTCAGCAGGGGCCCCCAGTCTACATACCCCCCAGTCGCCCAACCCCCCCCAGCCATGAGATCAGCTCTCCCCGGCACCCCCAGGACACCCTTCCACTGTAGGTATTGTACTGACTGGCCTGAATCTGGCCGTTTAGGTGCCCTGGAATTCAGCTTGAGATGCTAAACACATCTTGCTGCAAACGGATCCCACTACCCACTTCTCTTGGGTTGCAATCTGGACTCCTGGGCTGTGATCCCATTTGAGAGCTAGAGAATGGAAAATCAGCGTAGAGAGGCCTACCTGAGAGGAGCCTCCTCAGCAGCACAAGAGGCTCAAGGCCAGCCTGGGGTACATGCTTCTCTGGGATACATGGGTCTCTGCTTCAAAAAACAGAATGACAAAAGCAATCTGGGTTCCTGAACACTACCATCCCAGACACTGCTCTGTCACTACCATCCCAGACACTGCTCTGTCCAACTGTTGCTGGGAATTTTCCTCATCTCCACTTCTGAAATATCTCTGGGACCCATACCTTCTCGGTCCCATCCTTGGTCGCTCCTAGCCTGGACCACAGCCAAAGCCTTCTATCTGTCCTCCAGCCCTCCCCTCTCCTACTACTATGAGTGTCTCGAAGCTAATGTTGGTATCTCCTGGGCATCCTTACCTTTGCTGGGTGCTGGTCACTTGGCACAGCTTCCAGTGGGTCTAAGAGGGAAAGACCCAGTACCCAACCAGTGACAGGCATGCATAGCTGCTTCTAATAGTGGTGGTGGTGGTGGTGGTGGTGGTGGTGTGTGTGTGTGTGTGTGTGTGTGTGTGAGAGAGAGAGAGAGAGAGAGAGAGAGAGAGTATATGCACACATGTATGCAGATGCCCAAGGAGGCCAGAAGCGAGTGTGGGATTCCCTGGAGCTCGGGCTGCATGTGGGGTGAGCTGCCTGGTATGATATTAGGACAGAGTTCTAGCCCTCCAGCAGATCATCAAGAGCTTTTGACTCCTGAGCCATCTCTCCAGCCCCATAACACTTTCTGCTTCCTGAATGCATAGAGGAGGTTGTAAGAGGCCCCAGAATATGGATCCAAACCTGTTCATCTCTCAGAGCCTCAGTGTCCTCATCTGTAAAATGGTAATGATTAGCAAATGAGAGGGAACATAGGATGAAGTGAGCCTGGTTTAGGAACCTGGCCTGTGTGCATCACGAGTTCTGTAACCTTCCGCAGGGCGTAAACCCTGTATACCTTCTGGTTTGTTGATCCCCATTATAAAATGGGGATCGTGTGTAGAAATTAGGGACCAGGTTATAGAGAAGCCTACGTGAGAGGATTCGTACGGTGTGTGTCACTGGTCCAGGGCCCTGCACAGAGTGAAGTGTTCATTAAATCTTTATACCAGGTAACCCGAGTTCCCACTTCCTACTCACTGCCCCTCCCACATAGGCAGCCAGCATTATTAATTTCCCAGGGGTTCCTTTTCTAAGGCTGCTTTATGAACATGCACAATATGATCTGCATTTTCAGTATTTTTATAACTTTACATGCCGTTTATACCAGAAGTCAGCAAACTTCTTCCATAAAAGGCCACATGGTAAATATTTTCAGCTTCCTGTGACATATGGCTTCTGCAACTCCTCACTGGGCCTCTGGAGAGCAAAGACAGCCATAGCCAGTGAGTGGCCCTGCTCCAGGAGGCTTTATTTATGGAAAGTTACACTTGAATTTTATATCATTTTCTCATGTCAAGAAACAGACTTTTAACTATTTTTCCAGCCGTTTAAAAATGTAAAGACCATTGTTGGGTCACAGCTTATACAAAACAGCCAGGAGGCTGGATTTGGGCTGTTGTGTTTCCACATTTCAATATGTCTTGGAGAGTCCAGCGTGTTCCTTCCTGACAGGAAAGAGCTGTGAGGGCACCTGACTCCATCCTGTGGCCATCTCTAGTTTATTTACCCACAACTCTACTGGAGGCCGCTCCGGCAATTCAGAATATTTTGCTAATTCAAAGCAGCGCTGCTCTGAAGAGTCTTATATTTGCATCACTTTGGATATGAACACGTGCTTTGGGACAGACAGGTCCTTGAGAGAAGCAAAGAGAGGACAGCAGAGTGGACCAGTCAAAACAGCCAACCAAGGACGGAATCCCCAGGAAATCAAGTTTTGAGTTGACTGTGGATGGAATGTTCAAAACTATCCTATCTTGAGAGATGGGGGCTGTGGCCTCCCATTGGGGACATCACTCCAATGGTCATGGTGGTAAGGAGACCTCTCAGGTAGTTCCCATTGGTCAAATATAGGACCCAGGAAGTCATGGATTTAAGTGATTGGTCACCACCTTTGCACCTAAGGAGAAGTGCCCAGGAAAGCAGCAGCACCCCCAAAGCAGGTTTATCTGCAGACCAGTCTCAGAGGTGGGCACTCAGGTGCAAAGCCTTCCTGCACGGTGCAGAGTACTGAGAGCCAGCGCAACCAGGACTCTGAGCTCTGTCAGCTCAGCTCCTTGCCAGCAACAGCTGAGAGTGACTGTTTCTGCAGCCTTACCAACACGTATGTAATTAAACTGGGAGAGAGTTTTGCTGGTCTGGTGGATGAAAACAAGCCTGTTGCAGGGGCATTTCTCATTCGCACGTCTTCTGAGCATGAAGACTGCACACCTGGACTTCTTCCCCTCCTCTGAGTTTTTGTTTGACTCTTTTGCGGATTTTCTGTCAGAGCTGCAGGGCTATCCTTTCTTTAGATGGCGCGATCATTTCTCTTTTGTCCGTGACATGATCACATGCATTTCCCCGAACGCTCATCTGTCTTTTCATTTTATTTAAGGTGGTTCCGGCCAAGCAGAGGGTTTTGATCCCGGAGCTGGTGGATTAAGTGACAAGTGGTGTTAAACACTTGCATGGTGCCCGCCACATGCTAGACACTCCCCAGCATTGCTCCTCCCCTTGACCGCTCTGTTATGCGCTTTTCAGAACCATACTCATTAGCATGGCTGGCCTCCATGCATCTAATCAGAAGCTCAAGGCAGGAACCTGGGGTGGGGGTGGGGTGGGGTGGGGGTGGGGTGGTGGAAGACTGAAGCAGAGGAGAACACTGCTAACTGGCTTGCTGTCTGTGGCTTGCTCAGCCTGCTCTCTTAACCAACCCTGGATCCCAGGGGTGGTGCCACCTACAGGGAGCCAGGCCCTTGATAACACCAATCAGTTATCAAGAAAATGCCTCACAAACTTGCCTGCATCCTGGCTACAGGCCATCCTGATGGAGGCGTTTTCTCAGTTGAGTTTCTCCTCTTCCCACATGAGTCTAGCTTGTGTAAGTCTGACAAAACAAAACAAACACAACACTTTCCCCACCATCGTTACTGCCCTTCGGTCTCTCCAGCTTCCATGGTTTTGCCATTCCAACCTCCCCCATTTCTTTCTGCCTCCTCCTCTCCTGGTCTTTCCATGTTCGTGACATAAGTATCTTGAAACCCAGTCTCTCCATTCAGCCTCTTGGCAAAAGTTCAAACCTCACTCTCTCGCCTGAGACTTCCTGGAGTCTTTCCATGAGATAAGTTGGTTTTTGCATCTGAACCCCTGTGACTCTGTCATCCTCAAAGTCCATTTTGGGTTCTAGACATTTCTATACATTTACCACACCTTTGCTGAGCCTTGATTGCTTTATTTATAAAATGTATAAGTATATACATTTTATATATCATTATATAATATATTATTATATACCAATATACTGTATATTATATATTTTAAGTATAATATAATTATAAGCATAATATATAATGTCTGATTATATAATATATTAATATAAAATTATAAAATTCTGGCAAGAATAAGTATATAGTTTTATTAAAAATAAATATACTACATGAAGCTAAATGGTATAATGTAGTATCTAAGAACACACACACACACGTATGTGAAGCTTAAAAGCACAGTTGCATGTACACAGATACTCTCCTACCCACTGTTTACAGATCCTTCCAGACCAGCAGGGAGGAGAATTTTTTTTTTTGACACAAGGTCTTACTATGTGGCTTTGGCTGGCCTAGAACTCACCTAAAGTCACTGCCTTTGCAGTAGGATTAAAGGTGTGCATTATCATGGCCAGTGAGAGTTTATTCTCACTGGAAGTGTAATACCCATGTTATTCTGTAACTTCCTGCCCTCATTTTAAAGAAGCACAGACAGGGCAAGGTTCTGCACTGGATACGCAGCACCAGTGCCCACAGCTGTTCTGTGTGCCATTTGTTGATAGTTAAATGTTTTTCCTAAAGACTCTTTTCAAATACAACAGTCTCTGGAAGCCCAAGTGCAGCTATGCATATAGACTAGATGGAGCTGAGCCTCCAGAGGACAGTGAATCTGGCTGGGGTAGAACGTGGGGCTCCTAACCTGTGACTCCACATGCCTGTTTGAAAGCCTCATGAAGGGAGCAAGGGGTGGAGACACTCTGCACATTTAACCAGATGGCCACATTGTAAGTCTGCAGCCCCAGCTATCTGATATGGGAACATTTTTCTCTCTTAGCTTATTGAAAAAGTCCTGGTATCAGAAGTCAGAGGTTTCTCTTGGCTGATCCAGTGGTTGCTCCTGGTAATGGCCTGTGACAAACTTTTCATGGCCAGTGAAATGATGAAGAAAATAAATCTATTCAGATAGTTATTTTTGGAATCGATGGTCTTTATGAAGTTCTGGTGGTAATGATCAGTACATATTCGTGTGTGTGTGTTAGCATCATATCTGTCCATGCTAGTTGATATTTTGTTGTTGTCATTTCAAAATACCAAACAGAAGCGGCATACAGGGGGAACTGTATTTCAGCTCACAGTTTCAGAGAATTCATCCATAGTCACTGGTCTTCATGTTTCTGGGCTAATTATTAAGCAGAGCATTATGGCGGTGGGGGCTTGTGTGCAGCTTCTTTATGGTGGACTGGAAACAGATAAGAGAGTCAAGGGAAAGAAGCCACGACAAGATATAGCTCATGGGAAACCAGCCCACCAGCTTGCTTCCCCAGGTAACCCCCTGACCCCACCTTTCACCCCTCCAAGAATGCTCACATTAGGAGCCCATGGATGTTAGGTAGGGGTTCTCATCATCTAATCATCTCTGGGACTCCCTCATAGACACACCCAGAGACACATCTCTTTATTTCTCTAGGTGTTTTTAATCCAATCAGATGGACCATAAAGATTAACTGTCACTGAGGCTGAAGGGAGATTGCCCAGAAGCTAAAGAACACTGTCTTAGTTAGGATTTCCATTGATGGGAAGAGACACGTGACCTCAGCAACTCTTATAAAGGAAACATTTAATTGGGGGTGGCTTACAGTTTCAGAGGTTCAGTCCATTATCATCATGGCAGAAAGCCTGGCAGCGTGCAGACAGATGGTGCTGGAGAAGGACCTGAGAGTTTATAGCTTGATCTGAGAACAGCCAGAGGAAGACTGTCTTCTGCTGGCAGCCAGGAGGAGGTCTCTGTTCTGCACTGAGCAATAGGAGACCTCAAAGCCTGGACACACTTCCTCCAACAAGGCCACAACTATTCCAACAAGGTCATACTTCCTAATAATGCTACTTCCCATAGGCCAAGCATATTCAAACCACCGAAACCACTTACTACTCTTGCAGAAGCCCTGCGTTCGATTCCCAAAACATACATTTAGATGGCTCACAGCCACTTATAACTCCGGTTCCACATGATCCAATGGCCTCAGGCCTTTGTAGGCAGACATAAACTCACATAGGCTCACATACACTAAAAATAAAATAGATAAAAATTTAAAAAAATAAGATTAGTCATAACACCACTTAAATAGAAAGCTGGAGGCTTTATGTGGGTCTCCCAAGTTCATTCAAACTGGCAGATTCATGAAATCACGAAGTTCTGGTTCGCTGTACCATTACTAGGACTGGGCTGGAACAACCCCTGGGGAGAAGGCAGATGTCATCCTCACGTTTAGGAAGTTTAGACACGTCCATCTATAGCGGACACAAAAGCCTTTCTTGTGAGCGTTATCAGATCCCCTTCTCCCCTGGGGCTGTTGTCTCTGACTACCATCTTCTTACTGATGCTCTGCATGCCTTGGTAGCCACCATTCAGTTGTCCTTGAGGGCCACACTGGATCAAACACGGTGCCAGGCCTTGTCTTCCTGTCTCATATCCAAAGACCAAGGCAACACACAGAACAACAGTCAAGTTGTGGTGTGTCTAAGGACAAGCACAGTTAGCAAGGTTGGGTGGCTGGGACAAACTCCTGGCTCCCAGTCTCCAGCTCAGCTCAGGTGCCTGTGGTTTTGGAAGCCCCAGCCACGAGGCCACAGGTGAGCCACGAGGCCACAGGTGAGCCACGAGGCCACAGGTGAGCCACGAGGCCACAGGTGAGCCACGAGGCCACAGGTGAACCACGAGGCCACAGGTGAGCCATGAGGCCACAGGTGAGCCACGAGGCCACAGGTGAGCCACGAGGCTGCTGCCCCTCCACACTGTCTTCCCTCCCTGCAGTCTGAGGGCTTGCTAGGGTACAGGAGGGCAGAGCAGTGAATACCCTTGCAATCATTGTTGAGCTGGGACTTCATTACTTAGCTTGCTGTAAGCCTCTCAGTAAGCAGGCCTTTTGGGGTTTTGTCATTTAACTATCTCTGTCACGTGAGTGGATGACAATGAATTGGGTTCAGGAGAGGGCCTCTGAATGTTAAAAAAAAAAAAAAAAAACCAATGTGTTACAACAGGTTGGACCCTTGGCCCTTTATGTATATGGATGCTTGGACAGCACACTTTTTTCTTCTTCTTCCTTTTAGATGGAGAAGAATTTTAAGTGACTCCATCATATTTTCTCCTTGGGTTGGTTGTAGGTTTGTGTGGAGATGCTATTTAATCCAAATTGTGGCACACCATCTTCTATCTCTTTCTTCGTGCACTTTGAAAATCCTGACATACTTTTTGTCTTGTGAGCACTCACTTGTTTTAGTAAAATAATTAGTAAAATCATCTATTCTCCCAGGCCTTTCAATTCTCCCAGGCCGCTCAGTGAAGTAGATATTCCTGACCCTGTGGCTCAGAGGGACTAAGGAATGCCTTGCAAAACTACACTGCTGGCAAGAACCCAAATTAGTTTCCTTCTGTTTGAAACCCCTTCCTGTCAGCCGGCTCTCTCTACAGCGAGTAGAGGCAAGCTTGGCTGCCCAGTGTCCTTCTCTGAGAAGTAATTCAACTGGTCCTGAAGATGTTTGAAGCTTGTAATGATACACTAGCTTGCGCACAATTCTCTTGGGCAGTCTCTCAGAAGCATTGGAAGGCGTTTGCTTTCAATGGAGAGGATTATGCTAGGCTCCTCCTGAGAGGAAGGATACTGAGGTTTGGGTCCTCAATTCTGGACCATTATCATTCTTAGGATTTCCTCATGGCAACAGGACCTCTTCTACTCTGACCCCCAAACCTGGGAAACAGGAAGAAGGTTTGCTGCTGATGGTTCTAGAAGGAGCCGCATTGAGATTTCCAGGAGCCAAGGTGGCTGGAGCAGGTCCTGGGTAGATGAGATAACCAGGTTCTGACATTGTCCAAATCTAGCTTCTGTAAACAGTGTTATGGCTTGAGCACATGGAGCCAACTGCTCTGGAGTAGGAGGGAGCAAGGGTCCCAGACCATATCCTGTTAGGGCACAAACTCAGTTGGGAGGTAAGGAGTAGGACCCAAGGGTAGAGCACGCCTGAGGTCTAGCAGAAACTCCCAGGCTGACTTCCACTGGGGTCTGTGCAGACCCAGAACACAGGCTTTGGAGTCAGGGTGGTCTATCTGGAATCCCAGTGTGTTGGTTTGGCTATTGTACAATATTGGGTGAGTCTTTAGCCCCTTTTAACTTCCATGTTCACATGTCCTCACACCCACTATGGTCCAGATGTTGTTGTGTATACAGTGGCTCATACCACTGTCAGAACGCTAGAGTATTTACAGTAGAGGCAGTCTAATAACAAACATGTAGACGATCTGTTCAAGTTTATGAAATAAACAAGTCAAGCAGTTGTCAAAGGACAAGCCATAAATACAGTCATGAACAAAATTCCAACCTCAAGTATTTTTAGGAAGCAAGGGTTAGAGAGATGGCTAAGCTGTTGAGAGCACATACTGTTCTTACAGAGGACCCAAGTTCAGTTCCCAGCACCTACAGGCGGCTCCCAATCATCCGCTCCAGAGGATATGATGCCTCTGGTCTCAGCAGGCAACTGTACTCACACGGACATAGTCAAACATAGCCACACACATACACAGGCAAAAATAATCTCTTTTAAAAATTAAAATTTAGAAAGGAGAGAAAAGCAACATTGAAGCATCTTTTTCATGCTTGTTCCATTAACATATTACACAATCTAGCAATAAGGCCCAGAGTAGTAGGGAGTGTATGCTTGTAACCCCAGCTCTCAAAAGGAAAAGTAGAGCTATGGGGCTAGCCTGAGCTACACTAATGAGTGTGTGCTCTGTGTGGTATATGTTTTACACTTTATTAAGTTTTAAACCCACTTTAACATTTTTTAAAGATTTACTTATTTATGTATGTGAACAGTCTGTTTGCATATGCCTGCATGACAAAAGACTGCATCAGCCAGAAGGTGGCATCCGATCCCATGGTAGATGGTTGTGAGCCACCATGTGGGTGCTGGGAATTGAACTCAGGTCCTCTGGAAGACCAGCCTGTCTTTCTTTTTCTTTCTTTGTTTCTTTCTTTGTTTTTTTCTTTGTTTCTTTGTTTGTTTGTTTTTTTCTTTCTTTCTTTCTTTCTTTTTTTTTTTTTTTTTTTTTTTTTGAAACAGGGTTTCTCTGTATAGCTCTGGCTGTCCTGGGACTCACTTTGTAGACCAGGCTGGCCTCGAACTCAGAAATCTGTCTGCCTCTGCCTCCTAAGTGCTGGGATTAAAGGTGTACGCCACCACCGCCTGGTTCTTTCTTTCTTTCTTTCTTTCTTTCTTTCTTTCTTTCTTTCTTTCTTTCTTTCTTTCTTTCTTTCTTTCTTTCTTCTTTCCTTCCTTCCTTCCTTCCTTTCTTTCGTTCTTTCGTTCTTTCGTTTTTTTGTTCTTTCGTTCTTTCTTTTTCTCTTATATCCCAAATGCTGCTCCCTTTCTGGTCCCCCCTCAAAGAGTCCCTCCCTCCCTCCCCCTCCCTTCTCCTCTGAGAGGGTGGGCCTTCCTGGGTTTTCCCCCACCCTACAGCCAGTGCTCTTAGCCACTGAGCCATCTCTTCAGCCCCCTTAAATTTTAACTAATAAAAAAAACCCATAAATCTGTATATGTGAATGGGGTTCAATGTAATGCTTGATGGATGTATGCACTGTGACCCTTAACTGTTTTGATGTGACCCCCTCAGAAAACAATACCCCCAGATATATTAAAACTGAAGTTGTTTGCAATCTTTGATGCAGTCCTGGTAGCCTGAGGAACTGAGTTAATCCTAATGTCATAGCTGCTTTCAAAATGTTTATTATTAAAAAGTTTTTCAAACCTATAAACTTCTGGTAGGAACTTTCAGGACTTGGGTATGGTTCACATGCTGGAAGGCTTTACTATACAAGCAAGAGAAGCTGAGTTCTGTCCCAAGCATCATGCTAAACAAAACAAAACAAAACCCAGGTGTGGAGTCACACCCCTGGCTCTAGAGTTCCAGCTCTTCGGAGGTGGAGATGGAAAATCTTTGTCTTGGGTGCCCTCCCAAATTCCTCCTCCTCCTTCCTCCTCCTCCTCTTCCTCCTCCTCCTCCTCTTCCTCCCACCATCTACAGTACTGAGTTTGGGCTCTGCATGCTACATTGGGCTTCCTGGCCAGCCATGCTAACACAACTGATAAGTTCTGAGAAAACCTATCTCAAAAAATAAGGTGGGGAGTAGGTGAGAAAGGTGACACACACATTCACACACATGCGCACATGTAATTGCACACAAATGTGCACAGCCATAAACACACATAAAATATCAAACATACAGAACAGGTTAATGAATTTCCCAAAGGAATAGTGATTATTATTATTATTATTATTTTAGAAAACAATAATCTCGGGCGGTGGTGGCGCACGCCTGTAATCCCAGCACTCTGGGAGGCAGAGGCAGGTGGATTTCTGAGTTCAAGGCCAGCCTGGTCTACAGAGTGAGATCCAGGACAGCCAGGGCTATACAGAGAAACCCCATCTTGAAAAAAACCAAATCCAAAAATCAAAAAAAAAAAAAAAGAAAGAAAGAACGAAAGAACAAAAGAAAGAAAGAAAGAAAGAAAGAAAGAGAGAGAGAGAGAGAAAGAAAGAAAACAATAATCTAAAAATGCAAAGGGAACCTGTGTCTGAGCTGTGATTCGGCTCCACTGACTTGGGACAGGAAAATGACAAGCCTCAGGGGAAATGTGTATTTGTATTAAGTAGGGGGTAATGTTAAGTGAAAGCATTTAAACTGGCATCCATAGCTGATGATAATCTTAAAAAGTCATAAATGTGAGCAAAGTTTGAAAGAAAACAGGTGGAAATGTTTGCTATGTTAGGATGAAAGATGAATTCATTTTTCTCTTTGGATATGGTTCTTGTATTTTATTATTTTATTTTGGTTCTTGTATTATTTTATATTAATTAATCAGAAGATAAAATCTAGGCTCTGCCCCCTGAATGATCTATAAATATTTACTTGTTGTTCATCAGTTCCCCCATAATAATTCGCATAAAGGGTTATATGGAGAAGTGGCAGGGCCAGGTGTAATGAGGCATATCTGTAATCCTAGCACTGGGAGAGCTGAGGCAGGAGGACAGTGAACTTGAGTTTAGTCTGGGCCAAGCTTCAAAATAAAATGTTTTAAATAGGGCTGGGGATGTCGCCCTTGTTAGCACTCCTGCATGTGCATGTTCCTGGGATTCATCGCCAGTATTAGTGAACAAAAATAGCAGGCTTCTGGCACACACCGTGTTTTTAATTCTGGGCTGGCTCGTAAGTGGGCTCTCAAAGACTCCTAGAACGTCGGGGCTACACAGGACAGCCTGATGCGACTTCATGTTGCTGTCAAAGGTCCTGAGGCCCAGAGAGGTTGTCTCTTTTGAATACTCCAATAGGATTAGATCTTCCCCCATAGAAGATTGGCCATTCTAGGTCCTTTTATTTGGGCACGTATACATGCAGGGTTCAGCCGTGTATGGGGTGGCATCTTAATGGAGAGTGTTCTCCCAGAGCAAGTACTGGACTGGGTGCAGCCAGATGGGAGAGGCCAGAGAGACGCTGCTCCCAGGATGCAAACATCAGGGCCCTGGGTTCTCTCCACAGCACCCTCAGCCAGACCCGCCCCCTGCAGCAGCACACAGGGCTGTCCAGGACTGTCCGTCGTTATCCGGCCTCTGGTGCCAATGGCCAGCTGATATCCAACGCTTTGCCCTCAGGACCAGGACTTGAGCTGAGAGACAGCAGCCCACAGGCAGCAGCACATGTGAACCATCTCTCACCCCCCTGGGGTAAGACTGCTCTCTCTGCCTCTGGACCTGGGAGAGCAGGGCATCTAAACCAGACGCATTCTTGCCCCACCTCTGCCCACCCCTTCACTCTCGGAACACTCAGCTGTCACCTTGTCCTTCACTTTTCAGCCAACCAACAAACAGTTTTTGTGCACTTGCTTTGTGCCAATTCCCGGGGTCCCAAACTAATCCATTTAGACATGGCTCCTATTGAGACCCTTGACTACTGTCTGCCGTCTCCTGCTCTGTCATCTCTGCGGGTCTTTACTTCCTTCATATCCAGCTGGGGGCCTCAATTCTTTGACCCACACACTTCCACAGGAATCCCCCCTCCCCAGGCATTTCTGGGCACTCACCACGATGCACACTGTCATGCCTGCAACCCCCACTTCCTCCTTGATATTTTGTGGCTTCCCCCACACCCTGCTAAATGAAGCTGATAACTGGATTCCCCCACCCCTGTTTCTAGCAGGTCCTCAGACCTTATCTGTACCCCCTCCATTTCCCCTAGGAAACCCCCTCTCTGCCAGCTCTGCCAGAGCTCCCTGCCCTTGTGCTCAGAGCCTGACTCTGCACTTTGTGGCTGTGTAACAACGGGCGCCCTAGATATCTCTCCACCTCGGGCCAACTGTGAAATGAAATAATGGGTTAGATACAATGGGACTCGCCGTAAGTGGTTCACCTTGTGTCAGGCCATGCCTGTGTGCACAAAGCATGAAGGGGGCACATCTGGGTGCTTCTTGAGGTCATTGCTCTGCCCTGACCTCAGACCTGGTGTCCAGGTCTTAGAAGATGCTGTAGGACACACCCCTCATCCTAAGGGCCTGGAGATAAGGTTTATGTGTAGCTCTGTCCAGAACCCAAGTTCCTCCCCCTCTCTCTGCAGGGCTGAACCTCACTGAGAAAATCAAGAAGATCAAGGTCGTCTTCACCCCCACCATCTGCAAGCAGACCTGTGCCTGGGGGCGCTGTGCCAACAGCTGTGAGAAGGGTGACACCACCACCCTGTACAGTCAGGGCGGCCATGGGCATGACCCCAAGTCTGGCTTCCGAATCTGTGAGTTCCCTTTCCACAGATGGTCTTGGTGTGGTGGGGGTAGGGGTGGTAGGGGATGACATCTCAGGAACTCCTTGATTTGGAACCTCTTGTTTCCTATAGCTCTATCACAGCAGGGAATAAATAAAGTCTTATCCCATCTCTGTCCCCAGCTTGGCTGTGTGATTCCAAGCAAGTCACACAACCTCTCTGAGCCCAAGTTGCGTTGATAGAGAAGAACTAAGCCTCTGCTTGTGTTCTAGGTCCTTCTTGGTGGGCTGGAAAGACACTAGGGGGCTTTTCTTTATGTCAGGGCTTCAAAGTAAGTCCCTAAATTTCAATGGGGTGCGGCACCCTCCAAGCCCCCCAGATTTGGTGTCCCACCCCCCTGCTTGCCTGTCACCAACTGGAGATCAGCTACCAATCACCTTGAGTGTTGTTGTAGATTTCTGCCAAATTCCCTGCCTGAATGGGGGCCGCTGCATTGGCCGGGACGAGTGCTGGTGTCCAGCCAACTCCACAGGAAAGTTCTGCCATCTGCCTGTCCCACAGCCAGACAGGGAGCCTCCAGGGCGAGGCTCCCGGCACAGAGCCCTGCTGGAAGGGCCCTTGAAGCAGTCCACCTTCACACTGCCTCTCTCTAACCAGCTCGGTGAGTGCCATCCATTGTGACAGCCAGCCTAGGAGGTGCACCAGGCAGGTTCATACCCTACATTTCTGCCTTCCATTCCAGTGGAGTTCCTCCATGTGTGTGTGCCTTTAACCTGTGTGGGGGGAGCAGGGGGAGGCAAAGCAGCCAATGGAGCCTCCCCCATGCGCCAGCCTGGGCAATAGAGGGAGGAATGGGCAGGGGAAGAACTCAGCACACATTTCATTTCCTTACCTTCGATAAGGCAAATCAAAGGTTCAAGCCCACAGGATTCTGTAGATGTTGGGGGCTGGGACCCATGAGCCCAGGGTGTCTGTGAAGGCTGTGTGGTGGGATGTCCTAAGGTATTCCATGGGCTGCATGTGATTGGATGGCACTCAGGGCTGCACAGGGTCACAGAGGAGGTAGACTCAGGAAGAAGTGTGCAGCTTTTGATGCCAAGCTTTTCATGATGGAGGAGTCACTATTTTCTCCTGTCCTGAGGAGTGGGGCGGGGCATTGCTCTGGTTACACATAACAGGCCAGGAAATGGGAGGGGGCTTTTGGAGAGGCACCTAGTCTGCAGCCTGCCTGACCTATGGTAGTGGGCACTCTCCATAGGGCAGAAAAGTGAGGTTAGGAGCCTGTTTCTCCAGTCTGATCCCAACCCTTCTGCCTAGCCTCTGTGAACCCCTCGCTGGTGAAGGTGCAAATTCATCACCCGCCTGAGGCCTCTGTGCAGATCCACCAGGTGGCCCGCGTGCGGGGTGAGGTGGACCCTGCGCTAGAAGACAACAGTGTGGAGACCAGAGCCTCTCATCGCCCCCGTGGCAGCCCAGGCCATGACCACTGGGCCAGCAACAGCATACCCGCTCAGGCCGGAGAGGCCCCTCGGCCACCACCAGTGCTGTCTAGGCATTATGGACTTCTGGGCCAGTGTTACCTGAGTACAGTGAATGGACAGGTGAGAAGGAAGTCCCTGCCTCAGGCCTTCAGGAACAGCTGTGGCTCCTCAGAGTGTATGTCTCTCCTTCCTTGTCCTTGTGGAATGTGACTGTAGAAGTTTCCATTTCCCAGATGGAAAAATCCACGAAATAAAAGTACTCAATAATACATTGGAGTATGTATATGGGTATAAGTACCCCTATATGCTGGGGCCATAGTTCCATTGGCAGAGGGCTTGTCTCCTATGCAAAAGGCCCCCAGTTTGATCCCCAGCACCCCATAAACCGGGCATGGTGGTATACACCTATAATCCCACCACTTAGGAGTCAGATCAGAAACTCAAGGTAATCCTTGGTTTCATGGTGCTAAGAGGGGGAGGGGTGCTACATACAGAGAGGTTGGGTCTCCTCCCCAAGTTGAGTGTAGTGCCTGTCAGTGAGTGCCAGTCACACCGAAGGGGACCAAGGAAGTCCCCTAGTAGAAGAGCCATCCCTAGGCTCAGAATTTGGTCTCAGATGAACATGAGCTTTCTGTGAGTTGCGCCTAGGACCCTTGGCGCATGGACAGCAGGCGTCACAGCTGTCTCTGGTCTCTTTTCCAGTGTGCTAACCCCCTAGGGGAGCTGACTTTTCAGGAGGACTGCTGTGGCAGTGTGGGGACCTTCTGGGGGGTGACCTCCTGTACTCCGTGCCCACCCAGACCAGGTAAGTACTGGGCTTAAGATGGAGAGCTAGAGGGTCTCTGTCTCCATCCCTCAGCACCCAGGGTTCCCAGGGAAAGGCAATCCAGATGTGCCTCAGGGAGCCTCCCCAACAGCTTGGCCAATTCAGCTCGTCTCCATTCACCCTGATAGTCCATTTGGGAACCTCTGTTTTGCAGTATATTGTAGGGATTCCAGACTATGATGGACCCCTCCACACTCACATAGATCTGTGCCTAGGTTCCAGGACCCGGAATGTCTCCCTCCTTTCTCTGAGGTCCTCAAGCCTCCTCTTCCTCCTCCTTCTCCTCTTTCTCTTCCTCCTCCTCTTCCTCTTTCTCCTCTTCTTCCTTCTCCTCCTCCTCCTTCTCCTCCTCTACCTCCTTTTCCTCCTCCTTCTCCTCTTTCTCCTCCTCCTCCTTCTCCTCTTCTTTCTCCTCCTCCTTCTCCTCCTCCACCTCCTTTTCCTCCTCCTTCTCCTCTTTCTCCTCCTCATCCTTCTCCTCTTCTTCTTTCTCCTCCTCCTCCTCCTCCTCCACCTCCTTTTCCTCCTCCTTCTCCTCTTCCTTCTCCTCCTCCTTCTCCTCCTCCTTCTCCTCTTTCTCCTCCTCCTTCTCCTCTTCCTCCTTCTCCTCCTCCTCCTTCTCCTCCTCCACCTCCTTTTCCTCCTCCTTCTTCTCTACCTCTTCCTTCTCCTCCTCTTTTTCCTTCTCCTTGTCCTCCTCTTCCTCCTCTACCTCTTCCCCCCTACTGAAACATGAGTGAGTTCCTGTTCCCAAATGCCCTCAATTTTGAGTTGAGAGCCTCAGTTCCTTGTTCCCTCTGGGTAAAACTCAGCACACATTCATTCATTGATTCATTCATTCAGTCAGTCAGTCAATCAGTCATCTATCCATTCAGCAGATATTGGCTGGATGCCTCTTGTGTGCCTGGTACTGAGGATTTGGTGAGCAAAAATCCATTCACACTGCTCCCAGAAGCCTCAGTCCAATGCCAGGGAGGGGTGTCCAGGTGCCTGTGTGTGAGTGTGGCTTCCGCTTACCCAGCCTGTCTTCCTGCCCCAGGCCTCCCTCATTCCTGGGCCTGGGCCTGGCATCCATTTGGACCTGCTGGCGATCCCTTCTGTAAGCTGGTTTGGTGGGGAGCCTGGAGCAGAGCCTAGAGGCAGGAGGGTCAGGGCTGTTCCCAGCGTCGGACGCAGAAGTAGAGCTGTAAACTGCATTTTCCACGCTAAAATGAAGTGCCGATGGCCTCTGGTACGGTGAGCCTCTGTGGAGGTCTATCTCATGCCAGGGTCCAGCTTCTGTTCTGCTTGCCTACCTCTCCTGCCTGGGTCCCCTCTCCCGTGACGTCTGGCACTGAAGGATAAGAGTGTCAGGCTCACAGAGTTGCTGTGTGTGTGTGGGGACACTACATGGTACGTGTCTTAGCTGGTTCTCCATACCTACGATTCTGTAACCGCAGATTCAACCAATCTCAGCTAGAAGATCTTTGAAAGACAGAGCCAGAGCGCGGGCTCAGCAGGGAAAGGCACCCACCCTACTCAGACAGCTGGAGTTCAGTTGTCCCCGGGTCCTACATGGTGGAAGAGCTGACTACACACATTGCCCTGTGATCCCCACACGCCCACAGCAACAAGTTCACACTCATACCACACACATGCCCCCACACACACAAATAAGTAAGAATGTCATTAATTTTAAAGAACATATTTGAA